>NC_081405.1:137387959-137687959 GCF_030272615.1 Cryptomeria japonica | reverse complement strand
ACACCACACATAACACATGATTTTTTTACATGGAAAACCCGGTCAAGGGAAAAACCACGATGGGAACCTACCCACAATATGATGATACTTTACAGTAGTATGTGTAAATATTACAATGGGGAATGCACATGCATTCAGGAACATTGCTTAAATCTCACTACTCAAAAACAAAAAAGGGATACAACCCTAGGAAGGAACACTGCCTTACAAAGATCAAACAACAATCCAGATTACATGAATTGAAAAGAATAGCACTTCCAAATGCCTGATTACAATTCTGGTTAAGCACACTTCCTACTCTACAATACTTGTATGCTCTTAACCACTCTACTAAAATATCAATTCGCTTGTTCGAACATACAACACTCTCAAAGAATGAAGACATCACGCAAACACACAACTTACATGATTATCACCCTTATTTATACAAATCATCAACCTTAATTTCAAGGTCGGCTCAACTCATAAGACCTAATTACAAAATTACATCACACGATACATAAATCTATATGAGGACCAATACAATGCCAGGAAAGACATATCATGGACCCAAATCAAAGCCTCAAACACACAACACCACCAAGTATTTTGCCAAGATCATCTGCAACATGCAAGAACCATCGGGTCAGCCAAAAGGTCGTATAACACGAAGAATACCACTGGACCAATAAAATCTTCAATAATGCACACAAAGATCAATGTGAACTATAAAGACGCATACCACATGATCTAGAAACACCAAAAAGAAACATGAATTCCTCTGCAACAAGTCAGATCACAAGAAACATCATCATCTCCCTTCTGAAGCACAAGAACACCAACTGACAAACTGAAAGATACGCTTGTGAAGTTTCAAATCATGAACCACTCAAACTAAGGACACACATGAACATCCCAAACACTCTCGAAAATATGCACAACATAATGAATGAATTATAGAGCAATACAAACTAATAATCACAACTTTGTAATATAGAACTAATAGAAAAACCAGTCACCACATCGAATCACATAACTTGATCAAATCACCTTCCGGAATACTGAAACTTGTGTTGAATCAACTAAAGATACTAATATTTGAATCCTTAAATCCACATTAGTATATCTACAATAAATCACCCAAACCAACTCTCTACAACATCGAAGCACAAGAACACAGGAATATGTTAATATCAATGACAACAACACATTCCACCAACTATAATATCCAACAATATCCCCTTTTGGCATTGATGGCAACATATGAGTGTGAAAAATAATGAATGCAAAGAAATAAATCAACTCCAAAAATCTCCCCCTAAGATGCACATAGCTCTCTACCTTAGATAGATAATACAGTTTTTCACATGCTTCTCTCCCCCTTTGACATCAATGTTAAACATGCATAATAAAAATATTATTCTCTCCTTCTTACCAAATAATCTCTCTCCCTTAGACAAACACTCTAACAATTCTAAGTAAACTGAACCACACACTGACTACTCCCTCTGAGTAGCAGCACCCACTCATCAATCTAAATGTCAGGATAAGACTATAAAATCCACCGGATTGATGCAACTCAATACATCAATTCACATCAGGAGGGGAAATCACCCATAACTTCTCTCTTAGATATACAAATGTATCTGCAGGCAAAGGATTAGTAAAGATATCTACAATCTATTCCTTTGTAGATACATACTCCAATATGACTTCTTTCTAATTCACCTTCTCTGTCAAGAAATGAAACTTGATTGATATATGTTTTGTCTTAGAATGTAATACCAGATTCTTAGAAATATTGATAGCACTTGAATCATCACAATATATAACACTAAGCTCATTATAAACAACTCTAATATCCTTGTTGGGCTAAGGCTTGGCTGAAAGGCCTAACCCCTAAAATTAATATTTTGTTCTGGACATCCCTTCAAGATAAAATTCTAACTATTGATAACCTCAGAAAAATAGGTTTGTGCATGCCTGGTGTTTGTTTTCTTTGTATGCAGAATGAGGAGACCATCAACCACCTACTCTTTCATTGTTCCTTCTCTACTGCTATCTGGGGAAGATGTCTGGATCACTTCAATATCACTTGGAGTTTCCCAGAATCAGTTCAAGAGGTTTTTAATTCTTGTCTTTACCCCATATGTGTTGGGGTATATGGAAAGAAAGAAACGAAAGAGTATTCAGAGAGAAGGTGTCTAAGGATCAAATTGTGTTTGAGAAAATAAAAAGAACTATATTGGAAAATATGAATATCATAGGTGGTATTGCTAAGCCTCAAGACAAGAATGATCAAATAATCTTCAAGAAGTGGAGATTAAAAGGTAGTGATCACTTTCAGACCAATCCTAGAGAGGGTGTGATATGGGAATGTCCTCCCAATGGTTGGATGAAAATCAACTTTGATGGAGCCTCAAAGGGTAATCCTGGTATTGCGGGATGTGGTGTGGTCCTAAGGGACAAACGGGGAAAATGCAAAATTATTAAATGAATACCTATAGGAAATCAAACAAATCATGTTGTTGAGGCTATGGAAGCTTATCACGGGATGGTCCTAGCAAAGGAAGCTAACTACACCAGATTCTGGTGTGAAGGAGACTCATTGAATATAATCAACTGTTTGAACAAGAAGCTCTCGCCATCATGGTCAATAAACAATGCTATTAAAGAAGCTAAGAAAATAAGTGAGACATTTGAAATGTGTGTTTTTACACGTGTACAGGGAAGCAAACTCATGTGCTGACTAGGCTGCCAACCTGACCTATCAAATGGAGGAAATCATAACTATTAATGGTGAGAGTGAACTCACATGTGAATAAAAATCCTTGCTCGATCTAGACCGTATCCAGACGAGGCAATGTGGCACCATCAACTATAATTTCTAAATGCCTCTTCCACTTATTTCGAAGCAAGTTTACAATGGAGGCGATGTGCATTTATTTAAGTGTCTTTTCATAATTGCTTGGCATGGATCTAGGGTTGTTTTTTAGGGCAACTACAGAAACTAGAGAAGAAGAATCAGAGCCGAGAGAAGAAAATTCAAGGATTGTGAAGGAAAAATGGGGGGGAATAAAAAAAGGTTCAAACCTACCTCTTTCTTGGAATGGAGGAAGAATAGGGAAGTTTGGGAAATTCTTCAAGAGGGGGGTCTAAGTGTGTTTATGGGGAGGTTTAGTGAGAAAGATCCTACGATCACTAAACACTTTATCCAAAATTGGAAGAATGACAAAATTTTGGTGGGGACCCAGATGATGACTGTGCACAAGGAGATTACTGTTGAAGCCATGAGGATGATGATAGACGGTATGAAATTTTATAGAGATCGTAGCATCTCTGATAAGTTAGCGGACAAATTTCCTATCACGAAAGGTGAGAAGAAGAAAATGGTGAAGGTTGACAACTCCTATCACTCTCCAAAATGTATATGCAGGCCATGGAGGTTTGTTTTATTTTCTACAATTACCTATATAACTTTGGATGGAAGATTTACGAGAGCTTACAGACTCCACTTTATTTTTCTCAACCATTTTTGCCATGGGGAAAAGGTGAGCTTGCCATATTATCTTGCATGTTCCATGGACCATACTATCAAAGAGATACAAAAAGATCCCAAGGGCGACCATGCTCTTCACCAGGGTCTTATGGCTCTTGTTTATAAAGTGTTGAAAGGTAAATGCATTAAAAACCCTATTAAAGGTAAAAATGCAAGAGATGAGGACACGGAGAGTGAGGTTAGTGGTTTTAACTTTGACTTAGAGACTGAAGGCGACTCGGAGGAACCAAGTAAAAAGGGAAGGAACAAGGCCAAGAGGAAAAGGATTGTGGTGGATTCAGATATTTCAGAGTCTGAGGCTGAGTCCTTCGAAGGTAAATTCATCAAAAATAAGAAAGGGAAAGGCACCGAAAAGAAAACCCAGAGGAAGAAGAACATTAGCAAGAGAGGGAACCAAGATATTAATCAAATTTTGATTAACTCTAGTGAAGAGGCAGCGGAGAATAAAAATGATGATGGGCAGGATAAGGATGGGGAAGAGATGTCGGTTGTGGGCAACAATGAGGATTTGAACACTCAAAGTCTACAAAAAGAGGATTAAGAGGACAAAAGGGGTAAATCTAGGGATTGTGTTGGAGAAAATGAGAGTATTAAGGGTTTCTATGATATCCTCAACCCAATGGTGAAAGACATTGGTAGTCTAAAGAAAGATATGAATGTTGTCAAAAGAGCCACGATAGGCGACAAACCCCTGAATAAAAATGTTAAAGAGTTGGCGGTGGCAATTAATAATGTTGAAGCCATTGAAAGCATGGTGAGTAAAATTATTGCAACTGAAAATAAGGTTAGGGAGATGGCAGAAAATAAGGAGGTGAAAGGGATGGAAATTTCTATGAACAATCTGGGCAGCAGAATTGATAGGATGGAACTCACTGTAAAGAAGATAGCTGAATAGAACTTCTAGATTCTCAAAGCCTCGGTGGACAACATGAACATTTTGATTGACAGATTTGATAACATCAAAGAGAAAGAAGGCAACAAGGATTAGTTGGACAAAAAAGGTCACAAGAAGAGGACCAGAGCCAATACCAAGAATAAGGGCGACATCAAAGGTCGAGAGTTGGATGATTTAAAAACCTATGCAAACAACATGAAGAAGATGGTGGTCCACACTAAAGATATCATGAAAAATATCTAGTTGTCTTGGTCTCAGTCTCAGTCTCTGTCTTTGTATTGTCTTTTTTCTTTCCCTTCGCTGTCTTTTTCTAGTTCTTCATGTTATGTCTGTTGAGATCCCTTTTTTTGGATGGGATCAATTTTTGTTTCAGAAGTGATCAAGCACTATTTTTTCTAGATCTTTGGCTCTCCTTCTATGTAAAAGGTTCGGGTTCCTTTCAAAAACCTATTTTTACTTAATCAAAATAACTCTAATATCCTTCAACATTTGTTTCATCCAAAGTACCTACGTACAATTTCTAGTAGCAGAAATGTATTCATCTTTTGCAATAGATAAAGAGATAGCATGATGCTTCTTACTATCCCAAGCAACCAACTTATTTCCCAAAAATAATGCACCACTTGTAGTTCTCTTCTGATCATCAACGTTACCTTCCCAATCAACATCGCATTTAAAATGAAATCATCATCCTTCAGATACCACAAACCATAACCAATTGTTCCCTTCAAATATTTGAATATCCTTTTCACAGCAGTATCATGACTTCCCTTAGGATCAGCCTGAAATCTTGCAACAAGATATATGACATTCATAATGTCTGGTCTAGCCCAAGTTAAATATAGCAGTCCACCAATCATAGATATATACAAGGACTGATTAGCCTTCAGAGAGATTCATCATCTTTTGTCATCGTGCAACTAGTTACCATAGGAGTTCCAATAGGTTTGGAGTCTCCTAACCCAATCTTCTTTAGAAATTCCTTCACATACCTTGATTGAGATATAAAAATGTCTTTATCAATCTGTATAATTTAAAATCCCAAAAATAAATTCATCTCACCTATCATAGACATCTCAAACTCTTTTTGCATATCATCGGCAAACTTCTTACTCAAATCATCATCTCCTCCAAAAATAATGTCATCAACAAAAACTTCAACAATCAAAATGTTATCATTATAAATCTTGAAGTACAAATTACTATCAACAGTTCCCTTACACAATCCCAACTTCATCAAATACTTGTCCAATTTGGCATACCAAGCTCTAGGGGCTTATTTAATTCCATACAATGCTTTCTTCAATCTGCACATCATGTCTCCTTCATCTGTCAATGAAAATCCATCTAGTTGCTCAATGTTGACTTCCTCTTCCAACTCACCATTCAAAAAGGCTGACTTCACATCCATTGAATATACCTTGAATTTATTATGAGTAGAAAATGCAAGAAATAATCTAACAACTTCAATTCTAGCTACCAGAGAAAAATTCTCCTCAAAATCAATACCTTTCATTTGTCGTCTTGCTTTGTTTCTAACAACTTCTCCATCTTCATTTAGTTTATTCCTGAATACCCACTTACTACTAATGACATTATTGTCCTTATGTCTCAGAACAAGTTCCCATGTATTGTTCTTCTCAATCTGATTTAACTCTTCTTCCATATATTTTACCCAATTTTCATCTTTACAAGCTTTAGCAACATCTTTAGGCTCAATCTTGTAAATCAAACATGTTTCTTCAGCAGCAATTCTTCTCCTATTCATCACTCCTTTAATTTTATCACCAATAATCTGATTCTTTGAATGATTTAGTCTTACATACCTAGGGGTCCTCAAATTATTATGTTTTTTAGTCTCTTGAACTTCTTCAATTCCAATAGAATCTAGATTTACTCTCTTCTGGATCACTCTTCTGTATGCTCTCAGTCTTCATTTGCTCATCAGATTCATATCCACATGATCTAATTTGTCTCTCATGACACTCATCAACCTTCATATTTGCACTTTCCACTATCTTTCTCAATCTTTTGTTGTAACATTAGTATGCCTTGCTCTTAGTAGAATATCCAAAATGATTCCTTCATCACTTCTTGCATGGAATTTTCCTATATCCTCATCTCTTTTGATATAAAATTTACTTCCAAAGATTCTAAAATATCTAACTCTAGGAACATGACCAAACCATAACTCATAAGAAGTCTTACCGGAATCACTTTTTATATGCACTCAATTGAATGTGTACACAAAAGTGTTAAGAAATTCTCTCCAATAGATATGCGGAACATTTCCTTCAATCATCATTGTCCAAGAAGCATCTGAAATAGTTATGTTATTCCTTTCAACTACTCCATTCTACTGAAAGGTTCGTGGAGCAGATAACTGTCTCCTGATTTCATGCTCTTCACAAAAGGAATTAAACTCACCAGAGGTGAATTCTCCTCCTCCATCAGATCTTAGGCACTTTAGCTTCAATCCTGTCTCTGTCTCCACTCTAGCTTTGAATATTTTGAAATTTTCGAGTGCCTCAAATTTCTCCCTTAGAAAAGTGACCCATGTCATTCTAGAATAGTCATCAATGAGCAACATAAAGTATATGTCACCCTACAAGATTCTCACTCTAGAAGGACCACACAAATCAGTATACACAACATCCAATATCTCATTAGCTGTGTACTATTTTCTCTTGAATGAAATTCTTGTTTTCTTTCCCAATTGACATTCTTTACACACTAGATTAGTAGGCTTGACTATCTTAAGCATATCTCTAATAGCTTGAGTAGAACTTATCTTAATCATGAAGTCAAAATTAACATGACACGTCCTCTTATGCCACAACTAAATTTTATCAATGTGCAAAATCAAATAAGTTTTCTCACCAGCATTCAAATGAAAGATATTACCTTTAGTTTTAGTTATTGATGCAATTTCTATACCAAAGTTATTCAAGATCTTACATTTCCCATTCTTCAATTGTAAATCATATCCCTTGTCAACCATCTATCCAACACTCAAAAGATTATGCTTTAAATTCTTCAACATATAAAACATCATTAGAATTATGCTTACCATCAAGAGAAATAGGACCTCTACCACTGATTACATAAGCTTTGTTATCTCCAAATCTTACTACACTGCCATCATACTTCTCCATATTCACAAATTCACCTTTATCACCTATCATGTGATGTGAACAACCATTGTCAATCACCCATCATTTTTCTCTTTAATATTAGCATCAAAGGCTCTCTCTTCAACAATGCAGCTTGTAGAATCAACAGGTACTAGATCATCTTCCTTGATAGAAATGAACACAAATTTATCTTCTAAATTCCCTTTCTCTGACTCATCATCTATCACACCTTCATCAACAGAATAATAACACTTCTTCTGATATCTATACTTATATTTAGTATTGTAAGGCTTATCATTCTTTGACACTCTTCCAGCTCTTTCAAGCCACCTAGAAGAAAAATGTCCTATCTTATTGCATGAAAAAAAATTCAAAGGTAATTTCCCTTCATACTTACCAGTTCCCTTAGGAAAACTTCTGGCAATAAGTGATTCAAGCTCTTCCAATTATCTTTCATGTTCTTCCATCTCTATCATTTCTCTTTCATATCTATAAACCCTAGTTGAACTCTCTCCCAAATCATACTTCTACTTCCTAGATACAATAGATTTAAATGTAGTCTCAGTTTTGTCATGTGATTCTCCAAGTTTACTTAATTCAAAAGCAACAAGCTTACCAACCAACATGTCTCTTATCACAATTGTCACAATCTGGATCTCATTAATAGTAGCAACTTTGTGTTTGTAAATAGGAGGCAAGGATCTCAAAACTTTAGCTACAAGCTAATCTTCTCCAATTATTCCACCGGCACATCCAATGTTCAGCACAAGATCTTTCACTTTAGCCATAAAGGATGAAATATTCTCATCTTATGGTCATTCTTAGCAACTCATACTTTCCTTTCAAGCTCTACAATTTAGCAACTTTCACATGTTTGTCTCCTCCATACAGGGTTTCTAACTTCTCCCAAATCTCATGAGTAGTCTGCAATCCCATCATGTTTGTCATCTCTGAATCAGTCAGGGCACTCAACAATTCTTCTTTTTCTCTTATTTTATGTTTAGCATCCTTGATCTCATTTGCAGTAACAGGACCATTCTGAGGAACATTATAGACATTCTTTGTGATCTTCCAATAATCTTCTCCAAGACAATTCAAGTGACACTCCATCTGGTTCTTCTATATGGTGTAATTAGTTCCATCAAATCTTAGACTCTCCTTGAAAACATTAGTTGTCATCCCAGATCTCCTCAAGTGGTCAAGCTTCTTCCAGAGGATCAAGCTTCGATGCCAATTGTTGGCAACAACAATGCTGGAAAACTAAGAGGGGGGTGAATTAGTTTCCCCCAAACTTAATAAAATTAACCTTAACTTTAAATCTGATCAAGATCAACAAGAACAAAGATAAACACCACATCAACAACACACATAACACATGGATTTTTGGCATGGAAAACTTGGTCAAAGGAAACATCATGGTGGGAACCTACCCACAATATGATGATATTCTGTAGTAGTATGTGTAAATCTTATAATTAGGAATGCACATGCATTTAGGCACACTGCCTAGAGCTCACTTCTCAAAAACAACAAAGGACTACAACCCTGGGAAGGCACATTGCCTTACAAAGATCGGACAACAATCTCGATTACATGAACTAAAAATAATAGCACCTCCAAATGCCTAATTATAGTTCCACTTAAGCACACAACCTTCTCTACAATAGTTCTCTACTTTTCATCACTCTACTGAAAGATCAATTCTCTTGTTCACACTTACAAAACTCTTAAAGAATGAAGACACCACAGAAACACACAACTTATACGATTATCACCCTTATTTATACAAATCAACAACCTTAATGTCAATGTCAGCTCAACTCATAAGACCTAATTACAAAATTACATCACATGATACATAAATCCATATGCAAACCAATACAATTTTAGCAAAGACATAGCATGGACCCAAATCAAAACCTCGAACACACAACACCACCAAATATTTTGCCAAGATCATCCACAACACACAAGAACCATCGGGTCGGCCAAAAGGTCGTATAATACGAAGAATACCACCAGACCAATAAAATCTTCAATAACACACACATAGATCAATGCGAACCATAAAAAATGCATAGCACATGATCTAGCAACACCAACAAGCAATGTGAATTCCTCTGCAACAACCATAACAACTCAGATAATAAGAATCATATGTTAGATAGTTCAAATAACTGAAAGACAACTGAGAGGGGGGGTGAATCAGTTATCACAGATTACTTGAATTATTAACAATTTAAACTTTAATATCGAAACCCAAAACATTAATATCAGAATAGCAATTAAATCAATTAAGCATAAACAATAATCACAGAATAAATACCATCCACATGACACCAAGATTTGTACGTGGAAAACCCGATAAAGGGAAAAACCATGGTGGGAAGCCTACCCACAGTCAGATAATACTTCTGCAGTAAGTATGTGAATTATAATTGAGGGGCCTGCACTTGTAGGAAGGCCAACAGCCTAGAGCACACTACTCATCACAAAAGGAGCCTCACTGACTACAATCTAGAGAAGTGTTGAACTGCAAATGATAGCATCTCCTATGCCTGAGTACAGTTCCGGTTAAGCTCAATACCAGAGGACTAAATCCTCTTACATGCACCCAGTTCGATCTCCAATGATCGACCAACTCCTCTTCCTGAATGATATTACATTATTCACACATTACATTCCTTGACCATGACCTCTAACATAACCATGATGATCTACATGAGATCTTACATCTATATATACAAACCCTTGACCATAAAAGTTTAGGTCGGCCACCAAATAATAAACCAATTACATAATTACAAACCATGTCGGCCTTAGACCAAACAAATAATATCCAACACATAAGACATCTCGGAAATACATCAAGAGGTCCAATCCATGCCTTACATTAAAGTTGGTCTGTAACATAGATCAACTAGGATCCAGTATAGGTCCACACACTACAAGAATGGTGTTCATCCACCAAGTCTCGAACATGATCACCAACAACATCTTGAAACTCCACCAGAAGCTGCACCAACACCACTTATGCAATTCAACAAACATCTTCATCAAAAGCTCTGCCTATGAAACCCTCGCCGAAACCAGAAGCCAAGATTCCAAGCAAATAGGATAGCATACAATCACCAGACCAAAACCAACTAACCAAATATGAGCATGAGTATCATGATCAAGCCAATTCCATCACCAAACTATACAGAATCCTACCAGATCATGTTGGATCCAAATCAACCAGAAACCACTCAACCTACTGGGACCAAAAGGATGTCAGTAAAGCATCCAAGCAGCTAGTGTTGGCATCAATGACAAAACATCAATGGAACACATAATCAATTCCACCAAATGGCCAACAATCTCCCCCTTTCGTATTGATGGCAATACTAGATGTGAAAAACATCTAAGTACCAAGAAATGCCAAACAAGTCTCCCCCAATGAAAGATAGCCAACAATCTCCCGCATACAGCTCTGAATAGCAATATATCTCCCCTAAATTTTCTTATTCATATCTCTCCCCCTATGACTTTTTCTTTTTCTTTCTTTGTCTTTTTCACATCAATATATCTCCCCCTTTGACATCAATGCTAGAAATATGACAAAATTATCAAAACAAGAACATAAACCACTGAATCACAAAGCTAACTACTCCCCTTGAGTAGTAGCATCCCACATCAGTGTTGGAATGAATAGTATCTATGATAATGCATGTCGGACTGATTCCAAACTGCATCAGTCAAGTCTCTACCAGAGGGGCAAAAACTCCCAATCTATCTCTCAGGTACTCAAATGATTCCTTGGGCAAAGATTTAGTGAAAATATCTGTGATTTTCTCTTTAGTGTTGACATAAACCAGTCTAACTTCATTTGCTTCCACTTTTTCCTTCAAAAATTTATACTTGATAGATATGTGCTTTGTTTTACAATGAAATACTGGATTCTTTGATATATCAATAGCAGCAGAGTTATCACAGTGAATAATTACTTGTGCATCAAAATCCACCTTTATATCTTTCAACATTTGTTTCATCCATAAAACTTGTGTACAGTTAGTAGCAGCTACAACATACTCAGCTTCAACAGTAGATAAAGAAGTACATGATTGTTTCTTGTTGATCCATGAAACCAACTTCTTTCCAAGAAAGAAAGCTCCACCAGAAGTACTTTTTTTGGTCATCAACATCTCCAGCCCAATCAACATCTATATATGCACATAAAGTAGATTTATCATCCTTAGGATACCATCAACCATATTCTGATGTACCTTGCAAATATATAAAAATCCTTTTCACCACCATCTCATGATTTTCTCTAGGATCACTCTGAAATCTTGAAACAATACAAACAACATTCATAATGTCAGGCCTAGTCTGAGTCAAATAAAGAAGACCTCCAATCATAGATTTGTATCTTGTAGGATATACCTTTTCAGAATCATCTTTTCTTATCAATTTCTCACTTTTAACCATAGGATTACTTACTAGTTTAGAATCTCCCATACCAAATTTCTTCAACAATTCCTTAGCATATTTAGTTTGACAAATAAAAATACCTTTGTCAGTCTGAGTAATCTCCAAACCTAAGAAAATTTTCATCTCACCAATCATAGACATCTCAAATTCTTTCTCCATGTTCTTTGAAAATTCTATGCATAACTTATGTTCACCTCTAAAAATAATGTCAACAACAAATACTTCAATAATTAGTATATCATCATTAGTGATCTTATAATATAAATTACTGTCAGCACTGCCCTTAGTAAAACCAAGCTTCAAAAGATATTTATCCAATCTTACATACCAAGCTCTAGGTGCTTGTTTCAATCCATATAAAGCTTTCCTTAACCTGCAACCCATATTTGTATCATCTGATAGTAAAAAATCATCAAGTTGCTCAATATAAACTTCCTCATCAAGATCCCCATTCAAAAATGCACATTTAACATCCATCTGATAAACCTTGTAGTTTTTATAAGCAGCATAGGCAGGAAATAATCTTACAGCTTGAATCCTAGCTACAGGTGCAAAAGTCTCTCCATAATCAATTCCTTCCTTCTGAGAATATCCTTTACAAACCAATCTAGCCTTATTCCTTATAACTTGACCATCCTCATTCAATTTGTTCCTAAAAACCCATTTAGTTCCAATAACATTTTTATTTTTAGGTCGGGGAACCAAGGTCCATGTGTTATTTTTCTCAATCTGATCTAATTCTTCTTCCATAGCTTTCATCCAATATTCATCTTTACATGCCTCAATTAATGATACCAGTTCAACTTGTGAAATTAAACATACCACATTAGTTGGTAGTTTTCTTCTTGTCATCCCTTTATTTCTCTTATCCCCAATGATCTGATCTTCTAAATGATTCAATCTTACATACCTAGGAGTCTTCTTACTTTATGTTCCTCTTCCCTGTTCTTCAATTATTGTAGAATTCTCTGATACTGTCAGAGTAACTGGTTCAACACTCTATTCCGGTAAAGGTGCTACCGGTTCAGATATAATCATATCCACTGTCGGTTCCTTCTCATAAACTCTGATTTGACTTTTGTTCAACTTATCTACTTTTACATTAGCACTCTCCATAATTCCCAATATAATCATTTCCATTCTCTATATACTTTTCTTTCATTAGAATAACCAAGAAATATGCCTTCATCACATCTAGGATCAAATTTCCCAATGATATCATCTTTCCTGATATAACATTTAATACCAAAAATTCTGAAATACTTAACTGTAGGTGTATTGCCAAACCATAATTCATAAGGTGTCTTACTGGTTTCTCCTTTGATATGTACTTTGTTGAATGTATAAACCATTGTGGTCACTACTTATCTCTATTAGATATGAGATAGACTAGCTTCCATCATCATTGTTCTAGTAGCATCCAAGATAGTTATGTTCTTGCTTTCCACAACTCCATTCTGCTGAGGTATTCGGGGAGCTGAAAATTGTCTTCTTATACCATGCTTCTCACAAAAGTTATTAAACTCACCGGATGTGAATTCTCCACCATGATCTGGCCTCAAAAATTTAATCTTCAATTATGTCTCAATTTCCACTTTAGCCTTAAATATTTTAAACTTTTCAAATGCTTCAGATTTCTCCTTTAAAAAAGTAACCCACGTCATTCTAAAATAATAATCAATGATTAGCATGAAATATTTATCACCTTGAAAACTTTTAACTCTAGCAGGGCCACACAAATCAATATGAATAAGATCAAGAAAATCATTTTATTTATCTTGTATATTCTAAAAGAGGTTCTGACCTATTTACCCATTTCACATTCTTTACATATTAGATTATAGGGCTTCATGATCTTAGGTATATCCCTAATTGCCTTAGTTGAACTGATCTTCACAGTGCAATCAAACTTCACATGACACAGCCTTTTATGCCATAGCCAGCTCTCATAAATCTATGTAATTAAACATGGCTTCTCACCGGAGTTCAAATGAAATATATTACCTTTTTTCTATGTATCGGTTGCAATCTCCAAGTCGGATCTATTAATGATTTTGCATTTTCCATCCTTGAACTGTAATTGAAATCCCTTATCTACCAATTGTCCTACACTCAAAATATTATGCCTTAAACCTTCAACATAATAAACATTTTCAGTATTGTTCTTACCATCCAATGATATAGTTCTTTTTCCTTTTATCATGCATGCTTTGTCATCTCCGAATCTAACTAGACCACCATCAAATTATTGCAAATATAGAATCTTCCATTTATCTTCAGTCATATGATGTGAACAACTGTTGTCAATTACCCATTCACTCTTGTCTTCAATTTTAGCAGCAAGTGCCTTCTCTTTAGGTACATTCTCTTCTAGTGCCAGATCATCTTCTTTGATAGCCAGGAACAACCATTCCTTCCCATTGTCGGAACCACTAGCAGAGTCTTCTACCGGTTCATCATCAGAATCAATAATGCCTTCATCATCTACTATGTAGCATGATTTGTCTCTATTTTTCTTGTACTTTTACATATTCTGATATCTAGGGTTAGGCTTAAAATATCTTCTAACTCTTTCTTCAAATATTGAATTCTTTTAAGTACATCTAGATGCAAAATGACCAATCTTATTACATGCAAAACATTTAAAAGGTGCTTTTCCTTCATACTTACTTCCTACCAGTCTTTTAGGTACTCTTCTATAAAATAGTATTTCAAGTTACTCAAACTCATCATCTTCTCTCTTCATATATTCTAATTCCTTTTCATATAAATCTTTCCAGTCTTGCTTACCAGTTTACAAATGTAGATGCATGAAAAGCAGGTTCAGACTTCACAGCTCCAGAAGGTCCAAATTCTTCAAGCTCAAAAGCAGATAGTTTTCCAACCAAAGTATCTATCTTGACAGATGTATTAGCCATTGTTCTCAACTCATTAATAGTAGTAGCCTTCATTTTGTAAGCCAGTGGTAGGGCTCTTAGGACTTTAGAAACAATTTCATCTTTGATCAGAGTTTCACCACAACATTGAATTCCCATAACAATCTCATTTACCCTTTCCATGAATGCAGTAATCCTTTTATCTTCTTCCTTCTTCAGGTTTTCATATCTCACCCGGTAACCATCAAGTTTAGCAATCTTCACTATAGGGTGATCTTCATTAAGATTCTCCAGCTTATCCCATATAGCCTTTCCAAATGATTTCTTGGTTAATCCCATTATTTGGTGATCAGAAAGTGCACACAAGAGGGCTTCTCTTTCTCTACAATCATTCTCAAGCTCCTTGTCTAGGTTTTCCAGAGGAGGATTGCCAGATCCTAGATTATATGGTGTGACACCATTCTATGTGATCTCCCAAATCTCCTTGCCAAGACATCTCAGATGAGTCTCCATCCAAATCTTCCATACTGTGTAATTTGTTCCATCAAGCCTCAGAATATCCCTCTGAAAGATAGCTCCAGAAGAACTGGATGAACTTGAACTGTTAGTTGCCATAGGATCTTCTTGAAGCAGTTAAGCTTTCTGTAGAGAGGACCAAAGCTCTGATACTAATTGTTAGACAGTTCCAAATTTGGAAGACTGTTGGCATTATGTGAACTGGTATGAGGACATGATGACATTGTATGTTGTCATTGATGTCAATATGTTGATGAAGAGAGAACCAGTATGTTACCAAGAAATGATATATGTGAGAACCGGTATAACATTGTGAATCGGTATATGTGCCAAAGTGAAGTGGTGTGTTTTTTCAAGGTGAACCGGCATGTGGTTATAGGAACCCGTACATGGAAGCCTTGTATGACTACTGGTTGGTAGTCTCAACTTTAGGGTTTCTGGTTGAAGTACTTCAAGCCTGTGTGACTCAACTGGTGACTTTGTGGGATGAGTTAGCATTGTAACGAAGAACAGATCATGTTGCCATGTCAACCTTGTGCGCGTGAAGGATCTTACATGAAGGAGATTATTCCTATCTACCTCGGGAATGTGTGAAGTCTGTAAATGGTGAAAATGCATGATGGGTTATTAGCCGCCATGAAAGTGGTGGAAAAAGAATGATGGAGAACGTCTTGAGATTGGTTCAAGACTATTGCATTTAATGCAATGTACTCAATGGTCAAGATTGAACCATTTGAATTGCTTAACCTAACAGGTTTAGGGTTTAGGGTTTATGCTACCAACCTATTTGTTTCCTATAAGGTTGATGTTATGTTTCTTTCTGAGGTTGTTGGCAAAAGTTGTGTGTGTGTATCCAAGTGAAGGGATACGTGATTCTTTCCAGACCAGAGGAGAGAAGTGATACCTACAGAGTGTAAGTGCAGAAGGTGAAGAGGAGCTAAAGTGGATCTGCATTGGCATTGAGTGTTGTTACCAGATCATTGTAATACCTGTTGATCTCTAACCACTTCAATAGTTGGGAAATCCCTTAACAAGGTAGCTTTAACTGGCTTACTGTAAATCCTTTAACAAGGTGACTCAAAACCATTGAGTTCTTAAAATCCTCTAACAAGGTAACCTTTAACAGGGTTTAACCCTTAACCAGGTATTCTAGCCATCCCTTAACCGGGTGATCCCTAACAAGATCAATTTCTAACAGAACCTATTGTATCAGTCTTTAACCAGACAAGGCTCCTAATAGAGTGGACTTCTAAAGAGTTAAAAAATAGCTTGTGGGTATTCATCCCCACCGTGGTCTTTTCCAGTTGGGTTTCCATGTGAAAAATCTGTGTCTCATGTGTGGTGTTATTCATGTGATGGTTTATTTGTGTCTGAAGGTAAATCATGTTGATCTAGCTATTTATATATCTTTGATGATAGATTACCTATTCATGCACTAGGGTGAAATGGAAATGAAGTATTAGATTGTATGAAAAGATAAGTGTCAACTGGTTTATGCTTGTCTCAGTTATTCTGGGTTTTGCCGGTTGTACTCTGTTTAAGACCGGTGTTATTGTGTGTCTGCCAAAGCATAGTGTCTGCTGACAAACCGGTTTAGGATTGTGTTTTTGTCTGTACTGATTCACCCCCACCCTCTCAGTATTAGTTTGGTACTATCCGTTCATCATTGAGTTATCAATTGGTATCAGAGTGTCCTCCAGGTCCTCTGTGTTATAAGCTTAACCGCTTGAGGAAAAGATCCCAGTCTAATGATGAAGAGGGAAGGTCTAAAGTTCAATAGAGATAATTTCAGTATATGGAAAGACAAAATGAAGATATACATCAGAAGCATGGGTGCTCACATTGGAGCTATGTTGAGAATGCTTATGTTTCCCCTACCAGTACTCTCACCGATGACCAAAAGAGAGAGATGCAGGAGAATGGGCAAGCCATGGGAGCCCTAATTAGTAGTTTATCTGACATTGAGTTTATTGATGTCCAAGATAAAGTAAATCCCAAAGAAGTATGGGACACTCTTGAAAATATCTATGGCGGTGATGAGCATGTAAAACAAGCTAAGGAAGAAAGCCTTAGAGGGAAGTTTGAAGTCATGCGAATGGTTGAAAGTGAGACCATTCAATAGTATGGAATAAGAATCAAAACTATTGTCGGAGATATCAAGAGTGCAGGTGGTAAAATGGAAGATTCCACTGTGGTAAGAAAAGTTCTGAGATCCTTATTACCAGTTTATGCAATAAGGGTTGCTTCTATTCAGGAGTTGAGATCAATAGATAAGACTAAGGTATCCCTAGACTCCATCATTGCAAAGTTGATAGCCTATGAGCTAAATAGTTTTGATGTCAGTGTTCAAAAGACTGAATTAGCTTTTAAAGCTTCTGTTGTACCATCTAGAAAAGGAAAAGAAGCTAGCACTAGTGGTGAATCAAGAAAGAGCAGAGAAATGGATGATGAGGAGATTCTAATGGCATTTGAAGCTCTTCTTGCCAAGAAACTTCCTACAGGAACCGGTAAATATAGAGGTAAGCTCCCTTTGAAATGCTTTTCTTGTAACCGGATAGGACATATTGATGTAAACTATCCTAATGGTGACAATAAGGACAAACCAGAAAGGTTCAAGAAATTCAAAGGAGGAAACCGAAGAAACTGTTTTGTGGTAGTTGATGAAGGTGTCACAGATGAGGAATCAGAAGATGAAGAAAATGAAGATATTGTGTTTGTTGTTGTCAAGCAAGAAGTGTCAGACAAGAAGGCTCTTGTCTCTCGCTTTGATAATTCCAATGAGTGGATTATTAACAGTGGATGTTCTCACCATATGACTGGTGACCGGAGGAAGTTTCTATCCTTGGAAGAGTATGATTGTGGTGTGGTTCACTTTGGTAATAATGCACCATGTATGGTCAAAGGCAGAGGGTCCATCTCTCTGAATGGAAAGAGTAGTGCTGACAATGTGTATTGGGTTGATGGTCTCAGACACAACCTTCTGAGTGTTGCCCAGCTAAATGATAGTGGTCTCACTCTAGAATTAAAGAATGGAGTGTGCAGAATCAAAGGAAAGAATGGTGAATTGGTGGCCACTGGTATGCAGACCAAAGGTAACCTATTTTAGCTGAATGCAAATATAAGTACATGTCTTATGGCTAAATTTGATGATAGTTGGATATGGCATAGGAGACTCTGCCATGTAAACTTTGATAACATTGTGAAGCCCAGTAAGATCAAGGTAGTTAGAGGGGTTCCCATGCTAAGCAAACTAGAAAACACCTTGTGCAGAGAGTGTTAATTAGGGAAAATGTCTTCCTCAACCTTTAAAGGTAAACCTTTCACTGCTGACAATTTGCTTGATCTTGTGCATACTGATTTGTGTGGTCCCATGAAAACTAGGAGTATGTAGGGTGATAGGTACTTCATGATTCTCACTGATGACTGCTCAAGAATGATTTGGGTCACATTCTTGAAAGATAAGTCTGAAGTTTTTGTAAAGTTCAAAGCTTTCAGAGCATTAGTGGAGAAGGAAAGCGATAGAAGGATCAAGTGCCTGAGAACTGATCAAGGAGGGGAATTCACTTCTGGTGAATTCAACAAGTACTATGAAGAACATGGCATCAAGAGGCAACTATCTGGCCCCCAAACTCCATAGCAGAATGGCCTAGTAGAGAGGAATAATCGGATTGTGGTTGAAGTAGCAAGAACAATGCTGATTCAAGGAGAGGTTGCTCACACCTTTTGAAGAGAAGCAATGAGTATTGCACTCTACACAATGAACTGGGTACTCATCAAGAAAGGTAAGGATAAAACTCCTTATGAGTATTGGACCGATAAGGCACCTATGGTTAGCTACTTTAGAATGTTTGGTAGCAAATGTTAAATCAAGAGGAGCGAACACCAAAGCAAATTTGATGTGAAATGTGACGAGGGAATATTTCTAGGGTATTCCACCAAGAGAAAATATCTCAAGTGTTTCAATAATAGGACTCAAAGATTTATGGAAAGCATCAATGTAAGAGTTGATGAAACCTCTGAGAAAACTAAGGAAACCGGTAGTGAGCAAGCGGTAAATGAGCTGGTTGTAACCTTCTGGGGACTGGTTGCTAGTCAACCAAGTACCTGTAACAATGTTCCTACATCGGTAGATGTAGATGCTGATACTGATGGAGATGAGGATGAAGAAGAAAATCAATAGGAATCTATTAAGACCATTCCTCGGTATGTCAAGTTGAGTCATGATCCTAAGCAGATCATAGGAGATAAGGATGCAGCAATCCTTACAAGAAGAAAGGTCAGAGAAAACTCATGTATGATCTCTGAATTTGAGCCTAAATCATTCAAAGAGGCACATAAAGATGAAGACTGGTTCAAGGCAATGGAAGAGGAACTTGACCAGATAGAGATAAATGGTACATGGTCTTTGGTACCCAAACCGGAGCATAAAAATGTCATTGGTACCAAATGGGTTTTCAGGAATAAGCTGAATGAGGATGGCACAGTGATTAGAAACAAAGCCAAACTGGTGTGTAAAGGATATGCCCAAGAAGTCGAAGGAGAAGACTATGGAGAAACCTTTGCTCCTATAGCTAGATTGGAAGGAGTTTGTATGCTTCTTGCATATGCAGCTTTTAAAGGATTCAAAGTATATCAAATGGATGTAAAATATGCATTCCTAAATGGTGTACTTGAAGAGGAGGTGTATATAGAGTAACTAGATGGGTTTTCCCTATCTGAAGACAATGACATGGTGTGTAGGCTACATAAACTAGTGCAATCAACAACTCCAAGAATCTGGTTTTACATTCTAGAACCAACCACTTTGAGCTTAAGTATCATTTCTTAACGGAAAAGGTTTAGAACAAAGAGATTGTACTGGAACATGTTTCCAGTAAGGAGCAGTTAGCAGACATATTCAACAAGCCTCTCCCAAAGGCTACATTTATGTACTTAAGAGGTGAATTAGGGGTGATGCCTCTTTAGGAGGTAAACTAAAGGTATATGCTCCACATCAGTCAGGTATTGCATAGTCAATTTTTTTTCAAGATTGATGTGTTGAAGGATGCTACTCCTCAAGGGGAGCAGCATAATGGAACAGGGAAGATTGTGCCTCCACTTTGGCATTGTTGTCAAAGGGGGAGAAGAAGTGAAGCGAAGAAGATATCTGTAGAAATTGGGGGAGAAGATGTGAAGCGAAGAGATATCTTTATATATTGCCATCAATGCCAAAGGGGGAGATTGTTGGCATTATGTAAACCAATATGAGGACATGGTGGCATTGTATGTTGTCATTGATGTCAATATGCTAAAGAAGAGAGAACCGATATGTTACTAAGAACCAGTATATGTGAGAACTGGTATAATATTTTGAACTAGTATATGTGCCAAAGTGAAGCGGTGTGTTTGTTCAAGGTGAACCGGCATGTGGTTATGGGAATCAGTACATGGAAGCTTTGTATGACTACCGGTTTGTAGTCTCAACTTTAGGGTTTCTAGTTGAAGTACTTCAAGCTTGTGTGACTCAAGCGGTGACTTTGTGTGATGAGCTAGCATTGTAACGAAGAACAGATCATGTTGCCACATCAACCTTGTGCGCGTGAAGGATCTTGCATAAAGGAGACTATTCCTATCTACCGCAGGAATGTGCAAAGTCTGTAAATGGTGAAAATGTGTGATGGGTTATTAGTTGCCATGAAAGCGATGGAAAACGAACGATGGAGAATGTCTTGAGATTGGTTCAAGACTGTTGTATTTAATGCAATGTGCTGAACGGTCAGGATTGAACCATTTGAATTGCTTAACCTAACAGGTTTAGGGTTTAGGGTTTATGCTACCGACCTATCTATTTCCTATAAGGTCGATGTTGTGTTTCTTTTTGAGGTTGTTGGAAAAAGTTGTGTGTGTGTATCCAAGTGAAGGGATATGTTATTCTTGCTAGACCAGAGTACAGAAGTGATACCTATAGAGTGTAAGTGCAGAAGGTGAAGAGGAGCTAAAGCGGATCTGCATTGGCATTGAGTGTTGTTACCAGATCATTGTAATACCTGTTGATCTCTAACCACTTCAATAGTTGGGAAATCCCTTAACAGGGTAGCTTTAATCGGCTTACTGTAAATCCTTTAACAGGGTAACTCAAAACAATTGAGTTCTTAAAATCCTCTAGCAAGGTAACCTTTAATAGGGTTTAACCCTTAATTGGGTATTCTAGCCATCCCTTAACCGGGTGATCCCTAACAGGATCGGTTCCTAACAGAACCTATTGTATCAGTCTTTAACTGGACAAGGCTCCTAATAGAGTGGACTTCTAAAGAGTTCAAAAATAGCTTGTGGGTATTCATCCCCACTGTGGTTTTTCCTTGTTGGGTTTCCACATGAAAAATCTATGTGTCATGTGTGGTGTTATTCATGTGATGGTTTAAGTGATTTGTGTCTAAAGGTAAATCATGTTGATCTAGCTGTTTATATATCTTTGTTGATAGATTACCTGTTCGTGCACTAGGGTGAAATGGAAACGAAGTATTAGATTGTATGAAAAGATAAGTGTCAACTAGTTTATGCTTGTCTCAGTTATTTTGGGTTTTGTCGATTGTACTCTGTTTAAGACCAGTTTTACTGTTTGTTTGCCAAAGCACAGTGTGTGCTGACAAACTAGTTTAGGATTGTGTTTTTGTCTATACTGATTCAGTCCCCCCCCCTCTTAGTACCAGTTCGGTACTATCCGTTCATCATTGAATTATCAAAGATGACTAAGAGGGGGGGGTGAATCAGTTGTCACATATTACCGAAACTATTAACAATTTAAACTTTAATACCGGAACCCAAAACATTAATATTAGAATAGCAGTTAAATCAATTAAGAACAAACAATAATCATAGAATAAATACCATCCACATGACACCAAGATTTGTATGTGGAAAACCTAGTAAAGGAAAAAACCATGGTGGGAAGCCTACCCACAGTCAGATAATACTTCTGAAAAAAGTATGTCAATTACAATTGAGTGGCCTGCACTTGCAGGAAGGCCAACAGCCTAGAGCACACTATTCATCACAAAAGGAGCCTCAATGACTACATAGAAATCCAAACTACAATTCGGAGAAGTGTTGAACTACAAATGATAGCATCTCTTATGTCTGAGAAGAGTTCTAGTTAATCTCAACACCGAAGGACTAAATCCTCTTACATACACCCAATTTGATATCCAATGATCGACCAACTCCTCTGCCTAAATGATATTACATTATTCACACATTACATTCCTTGACCATGACCTCTAATATAACCATGATGATCTACCATGAGATCTTACATCTATATATACAAACCCTCGACCATAAACAATCAGGTCGACCACTAGATAATAAACCAATTACATAATTACAAATCATGTCGGCCTTAGACCAAACAAATAATATCCAGCACATAAGACATCTCGAAAATTCATTGAGAGGTCCAATCCACACGTTACATTAAATTTGGTTCATAACCTAGATCAACCGGGACCCAGTATAGGTCCACATGCTACAACAATGATCTCCATTCACCAAGTCTCAAACATGATCACCAACAGCATCCTGAAACTCTGCCAAAAGCTGCACCAACACCACTTATGCAATTCAATAAATATCTTCATCAAAAACTCTATCAGTGAAACCCTCATCGGAACCAGAAGACAAGCTTCCAAGAAAACAAGATAGCATCCAATCACTAGACCAAAACCAACTGACCAAATATGAGCATGAATATCATGAACAAGCCAATTCCATCACCAAACTATACCAGAGCCTACCAAATCATGTTAGATCCAAATCAACCAGAAACCACTCAACCTACTAAGACTAGAAGGGTTTCGATAAAGCATCCAAATATCTAGTGTTGGCATCAATGATAAAACATCAATGCAATACATAATCAATTCCACCAAATGGAAAATATCATCATCATCTCCCTTCTGGAGCTCAAGAACACCAACTGACAAACTGAAATGTACACTTGTGAAGTTTCAAATCATGAACCACTCAAACTGAGGACACACATGAACATTCCAAACACTCTCCAAAATCCGCACAACATAATGAATCAATTCCGAAGTAATACAAACCAAAAATCACAACTATGTAATACATAACCAATAGAAAAACCAATCACCACACCAGATCACATAACTTGATCAAATCACCTTCTAGAACATTTAAACTCATGCTAAATCAACTGAAGATACTAATCTCTAGATCCTTAAATCCGCATCAGCATATCTACAATAGATCACCCAAACCAACTCTTTGCAACACCAAAGCACATGAACTTGTGAATACGTTAACATCAATGACAACAACACATTCCACCAACTCTAATATCCAACAATATCCCCCTTTAGCATTGATGGAAACATATGAGTGTGAAAAACAGTCAATGCAAAGAAATAAATCAACTCCAGCAATCTCCCCTTGAGCTCATGCACACATAGCTCTCTACCTTAGATAGATTAGATAGGTTTTCACATGCTTCTCTCCCCTTTTGACATCAATGCTAAAGGTGCATAAGAAAAACATTATTCTCTCCCTCTTACCAAATAATCTCTCTCCCTTAGACACACACTCTAACAATTCTAAACAACTAAACCACACACTGACTACTCCCTCTAAGTCGAAGCACCCACTCATCAATCTGGATGTTAGGATAAGACTATGAAGTCCATCGGATTGATGCAACTCATTGCATCAGTTCACATTAGGAGGGGAAATCACCCCTAACTTCTCTCTTAGATATACAAATGTATCTATAGGAAAAAGCTTAGTAAATATATCTACAATCTATTCCTTTGTATATACATACTCCAATCTAACTTCTTTCTAATTCACCTTCTCTCTCAAGAAATAAAACTTGATTGATATATGTTTTATCTTAGAATGTAATACCAGATTCTTAGATGTTGGAATTGTGTTGTCATTAATTTCAATTGGTATAGCATGGCAACTGATATGAGAGATTGTTGGTATAGTTGTCATTGATGTCAACCAGTAAAGGTGTCATTGATGTCAACTAGTATAGTAGGTTACCAATATAGCTTATCACTGGTAAGGAAGAGAATGTCATCCAGCATAATGGTCATTGGAGTCACCGGTACACAAGTTAGTGTTGGCTTGTGTTTAAGACATAAGGACTAAAGATCAGTATGGTATACCAACTGGTAAGTGATACATTAGCAATGCACTGTTTCCAACTGGCAAGCATATGACCAGTGAGCAAGTAGGGTGAGCTAATAAAGAAGTGCAGAACCGGTATGCAGTTGGATATCAATTAGCAAGACCCCCATCGGATGAAGATGATATCACAGGTTGAGGATATGACTGGCAGAGAGTGGGATAAGGATCCACTTCCACCAATAAGTGGAGCTTATCCCCCAACATCCATGGAATGCAGCACAACCTTCTGGGATAAGATAGAGATATTAAAGGTAGATTATTGAAGGCTCACACCGGATCAATCAGTGAATCACAAAGATGCCTCAAGTGCATGAAACCAAAGGTGTGCATCAGATCAACTAGAGTAGGCATGTTGAACTACCGGGACAAAGAAGGAAGAGTAAAGAAGTGATGGGTTTGTCACTTTGACAAACCGGTTTAGATGATGTTTGGGTTGACGAAGAAGAAGGAAAGGTAGGGTGACTACAAATAGACAGTGCAACCGAAATGCAATTGCCTCAGATGGGAACAATTGAAGGTTGATGACATGGTGTCATCAAGGTGCCTACCGGTAAGTATGTGAACTGGTAAGAGAGAAAAGAGGATAAGTGATATGCTCTTACCTGATGAAGATGTTCATGTGGTGGATTGATATGTTTGGTGATGCACAAAGGTGTTCCATCAACAGAGCTACCAAGTCTAGGCTTGAAAGTTGACCGGTTAGGGTATAACTGATAGGGTTATAGAACTGGTAGATGAAGCACTGATAAAATTTGTTGGGCGATGACAGAGTCTAAACCGGCATGGTGACCGAGTTGAGGTGCATGTCGATGATGATGATATGTAAGACATAGGTGTCATGTATGTTGTGGTCAGTGAGGTAGTTTCCAACTAAGTCTGCATTTATGGTCAACCTCAAAAATCATGGGTGTGTTGCACGGGTTTGCGCCTTGAGATCAAACAAACAGAGGAGATCCAAGATGCACTGATCGAGCAAATAGAAGTAGGTGAAGGGGAACTACATCTTGCATGATAATTAACAAAACACAAGGTCAACATATCAGGATGTAGGTTATTGTGTTTGATAAATATAAAAAATGTGTTCTAGAAGCAGTGTGATTGGCGGTGATAGGATATTAGTTCCCAGTTGAATATCTCCAAAAAGAGATCTGATCTGATTTGAAATGCCTTGAGGTCAATGAAGGAACCCTAGCGTGCCAAAGGTTTGAATGTCGGTCATGGCAAGAAAACTCAGGCATAAATATGTCGACTAAAGATCAAAGATGATGATGATGCAGGTCGGATGTTGAAGGATAGAGAGTGAAAGTGCAGCAGAGAGCCAACTAGTCAAAGAGTCCATCGAAGATAGAGGAGACTAAGTGCTTGAGTTAGAACCAGTAAGAAGAGATAAACCGGTAAGGGTAAGGCAACTAGTAGACTGTCAAAGAGTTTGATAGTGGGGTGAACCGGTAGTGTTGGGACCGATAAGAAGGAAGCAGTGAGAGAATCAATGAGAGTGTCAAAGAAGATAAGACATAGCAGTGATCGAGCAAAGGAGAGATCAGAACTGGTAGAGAACAGAGTACTGATAGAGAAGAGGTAGAGGCTAAACCAGTAAGGTTGTAGCAAAGGGTGAATAAGAGGAGGATCTGAGTGAGAAGAGAAAAGGTAGAGAGCAGAGAAGAGGAAGACTGATTGAGAAAAGTAGAACAGGAAGAAAGATTGTAGAGGTTACAGAACACATTTGTAACCGGGTATTAACTTTTTTATTTGATATATGACATTGTAATCACTAAGTTGGAGCTCGATGCAGGGGTTAATTCTCCTTGGGTTGGTGCCCTAAATTAGGGGTTGGTGCTCCTTGGTTTGGTGCCCTAAATCAGGGGTGGTGCTCCTTGGATTGGTGCCCTAAATGTTGTAACCAATGTTTTATTGTGAGGCTGGGTTGGAGCAGTAGACTCCAATAGCATTTCTCACCGAAGTTTTTTCCATGTTGGGTTTTCCTCATACATCCAATTTTATGTGATGTCTTTCCCTATCTCACTAATATATCCACCTTATGTTAGAACTACTAACCGATACACGTCTTTTAAGAATTAAAAGGGTTAAGTTTGGAAACCACTGATTCACCCCCCCCCCTCTCAGTGGCATCTTGTGTTCAACATTAGAAATATTGATTACACTTGAATTATCACAATACATAATAGTAGGCTCATTATAAACAACTCTAATATCCTTCAGCATCTTCTTCATCTAAAGTACCTAAGTACAATTGCTAGCAGCAACAATGTATTCAGCTTCTGCAATAGATAAAGAGATAGCATTCCGCTTCTTACTAGCCCAAGCAACCAACTTCTTTCCCAAAAATAATGCACCACTTGTAGTGTTCTTTCGGTCATCAACATCACCTGCCCAATTAGCATTTGTATAAGAATTTAAAATTAAATCATAATCCTTCGGATACAACAAACCATAATCAATTGTTCCCTTAAAGTATCTGAATATCCTTTTTGCAGTAGTAACATGACTTTCCTTAGGATCAACCTGAAATCTTGCAACAAGACATACAACATTCATATTGTCTGGTCTAGTTTGAGTCAAATATAGAAGTCCACCAATCATAGATCTATACAAGGTTTGATTAGCCTTCAAAGATTCATCATCTTTTGCCATCGTGCAACTAGTAACCATAGGAGTTCCAACAGGTTTGGATTCACCTAACCCAAACTTCTTCATTAATTCCCTCACATACTTTGATTGAGATATAAAAATGCCTTTATCAGTCTGTGCAATTTGCAATCCCAAAAATAACTTCATCTCACCTATCATAGACATATCAAACTCTTTTTGCATATCATCAACAAACTTCTTACTCAAATCATCATCTCCTCCAAAAATAATGTCATCAACAAAAACTTCAACAATCAAAATGTTATCATTATCAATCTTGAAGTACAAATTACTATCAGCAGTTCCTTTACAGAATCCCAACTTCATTAAATACCTATCCAATCTTTCATACCAAGCTCTAGGGGCTTGTTTAAGTCCATACAATGCTTTCTTCAATTTGCACACCATGTCTCCTTCATCTTTCAATGAAAATCCATCTGGTTGCTCAATGTAGACTTCCTCTTCCAACTCACCATTCAAAAAGGTTGACTTCACATCCACCTGATATACAGATTGGTGTGATAGTGGATGTATGTGTGATTGGAGCAAACAGCTTACAAAATAGTTGCATAGATTCTTGACCAGATCTGTTGCAAGAAGATGTTTAGGTCTCTAAGCTTATCAAGAATTGAACCCATGAATATGTAGATACAATTTTCTTAGTTCATTTCTATCTCTTGGCACTGAGCTGATATAATTTGGGCAATGAGCCCTTCAGGTAGTGAGCCTTCTAATCTCATATAACTAGTTATATTATCTTGAGAGTTAACCCTCTCTGTGGTTTTTCCCATTTGGGGTTTCCACGTACAAAAATATGGTGTCTCTCTTATGGTTGTGTATCTCTTACATTTAAATTATGTTGCATACATTTATTTTGTGCTAAGATTAATTGAGAATAAAATAAGTTTTAGAAGTTCAGTTTGTTAAAGGGAATATTGATTCACCCCCCCCCCCCCCCTTTCAATATTTTGGACTATTCAACAATTTGTATGAGAGTTTGGTTTTTTTTTGCTAGATTAACTGCTTGAGGGAGATCATCATTGGTTGAATGGATGACACATATGGTTAAGGCAAGAGAATACTATTTAGATGAAGAGTTGAAGACAACCCTTTAAGATTTGGAGAGTGTGGAATCTAAGAATGAAGAATTGAAATAAAATATCAAGGAAGCAAATTAATGTGTCAATAAATTGAGAGAACAAATCCAAAAGTTAAGGGCAAAGACATCAAGAAGTTAACAAAGAATTGAAACAAGTAAATGAGACTATTATGAGTTTGAAGTTGTAAATTGAAAAGACCAAGAAATTGGATGAATGTCTAAAGGATACAATCAATCAAAAGATAGAAGAATGTGGGAAGTTGGAACAAGAAATAATAAAGTTGAAGTTAGAGGCAAAATTTAATTAAAGCAATGCATTACTGGATAAACTATTAACAATGTATAAATCTCACAAAAACAAAGAAGGATTAGGTTTTCATTCTAGTGAATGCTCAAATCAAAATGACAAAGGAAAAGGCAAGGAGAAGGTGGAAGTTGAAAAGAAACCTGAAGATGCAAACAAGGTCTAGAATCAAAGAACTGCTACAAGAAGACCTTTGGTTTGGCAACCAAATGCACAAAGGTACCCATCATTCAATGGTTATTATTCATTGCAATAGTTTTGGACATAAGGCTATAGAATGCAAGGTAAAAATAAATTAAAATAGTTAATGCTTTAATTGTAAGAGATTTGGACACAAGGCTAGTAATTGTAGTAATCAAGCTATGAATAGAAGCTATAGATCGTTTGTGAATGGAGTGAATTGATCACTTATAAACATGGTGAATAAACCCTTTCATTCTTATTATCACCTATTCTATGGTTTTG
Organism: Cryptomeria japonica; assembly: GCF_030272615.1. Lineage (NCBI taxonomy): Eukaryota > Viridiplantae > Streptophyta > Pinopsida > Cupressales > Cupressaceae > Cryptomeria > Cryptomeria japonica. Next base: position 137,658,821 of record NC_081405.1, on the reverse strand, counting down.
GTCCTCAATATAATCAGTGCAAATCTAGAACAACTTCAATGAATTCAAGACAGAGGAATATCAAGTGTTATAATTGCAACAAGTTTGGACATTTTGCTAATAGTTGCAGGAATGTGATTGCTCTAGAAAAGACAAATTAACCTAAGAAGTGTTAGGTCCCGGAGGTAACTGAGAGGGGGGGGGTGAATCAGTTGCCCAATAAATACAAACAAAAACTAACTTAACCAAACTTAATGCTTAACATTGGTAAACCAAACTTTAATGTCGGTGGATAGTTTAACAGTTAATTGCAGTACCGGTAAAGTTTAATGCATGAAACAAAAAGATAAATAACAGACACAACACATAACGTAGTTATTTGTACGTGGAAACCTTGTAAGGGGAAAAACCACAGTGGGAAACCTTACCCACAAACAAATGATACTACTCCAAATAGTATGTGTGTACAATATGGTGTTTGCACATGCAGAAATGCCAACTGCCTAGAGCTCACTGCTCAATCACAAAATGGGAGTCACATTGACTACAATTGGATGGTTAAATCCAATGATAATGTACTACTTAGAATAGCATCTCCATATGTTGGATTCAGTAACGGTCAAGCTCTGATATGTCTTCTTCAAACCTTCCTTCAATCTTGAATGATGTCTATGTATATGGCTCTACTTATATTTGCATATACCTTATTACAATCCTTTTCCACACTCTACCACATAATCTCATAAATGAGATCTTACATATATACCAAAACCTAAGACCAAATGAGTAGGTCGGCTCACTAAGATATTATAATAAAATCAATTAAAAATAAATCAATATCTAATGCATCATGTTAGCTCAATGCATTTACAATAATAACAAATCATCTTCATGACGTGTTGTGCTGATCTGGAATAGATATGCTTGCCGGTCCATAACCTAGACTTATTTGCCGGTAACAACAAATATGCAAACCCAAATAAACCAATGAAAAAATCACTAAAACCAAGTTTCCAAACAATGTCTTTGACATAACCAAGTAATCTCCAAGTCATTCCAAGTGTCGGTGAATAAGATAACCTGTCGGTGAACCAGATACCGGTGACTATGCATAAGTCACTGAACATGTCGGTGAACATAACCAAAGATCTCCAAGTGCTGATAAGTGTTAACAAGTGTTGACATCAATGACAAAACCATATTAACATATCCAAAATACCAACAATGTCCCCCTTTGGCATTGATGGCAACACAAGATGGAAAAACCATCAAAGTGTCAAAACAGAAATGCCAAAAACCAAAAACCAACAATCTCCAAAGGAGATCACTAACCATAAATCAAATTACAAATACATAGAGTAATAATCTATCCCCAAAATGACAATCTCTCCCTCAAAGGATGATGTGTTTTTCCATAACAATCTCTCCCCCTTTAACATCAAATGCCAAAGTAATACAAAAACTAGATTTATAGAGCTCATACAAAATACCAACTACTCCCCCTGAGAAGTAGCTCTCCTCATAAAAGCTGAAAAAAAAGATTTCTCCATTAATTTTGTCAGTTGATGACAATCATCAACTGTCTAAGTCTCTACCGGTGAGGGTATAACTCCAAGCTGCTCTCTGAGATATTCAAAAGTTTCCTTAGGCAAAGGCTTAGTAAAGATATTTGCAATCTACTCTTTAGTATTCACATAAACCAATTTCACTTCTTTTGCTTCAACATTTTCTTTCAGAAAATTGAATTTGATAGAAACATGTTTAGTCTTTGAGTGAAATACTGGATTCTTAGATATATCAATTGCTACCATATTATCACAGTAAATTGTTATAGGTTTCTTGCAATTTGCCTTTATATCCTTCAACATTTGCTTAATCCAGTGTTTATCTTCACATGCCATGTTAACTAATGCTAGTTCAATTTGAGAAATAAGACATACCTCTTCATTTGTAAGTCTTCCTCTAGTCATAACTCCTTGATACTTGTTCCCAATTATTTGATTTTCAAAGTGATTCAATCTTACATACCGGGGTGTTTTTACTTGTTGTTGTTCCTCAATCACTGTGGAATCCTCAGATGATTCTAGTGTGACTAGATCAACATTTTGTACCAATGTTCTTATAGTAGGTTCATTTGTGATTATCTCAACTCTCGATTCATAGTCTATAGACCTTCTAAACTATTCATCAATCTTCACATTTGCACTCTCAATGATTTTCTGCAATCTCTTATTAAAACATCTATATGCCTTACTCTTAGATGAATAACCAAGAACTATTCCTTCATCACTTTTAGGATCAAATTTTCCAATATACTCATCTCTTCTAATGTAGCATTTACTTCCAAATATTCTGAAATATTTAAGAGTGGGAGTATTACCAAACCATAGTTCATGAGGGGTCTTACCGGTTTCTCCTTTGATGTGAACTTTGTTGAATGTATAAATAGTTGTATTGATTGCTTCTCTCCAATACACATGAGGTAGGTTTGCTTCTGATATCATGCTTCTAGCTGCATCCAAAATAGTTTTGTTATTTCTTTCCACAACTCCATTCTGCTAGGGTGTCTGAGGTGCTGATAACTGTCTTCTAATTCCATTCACTTCATAGAATGTATTAAATTCCATAGATGTGAATTCACCTCCTTGATCTGATCTCAAACATTTGATTTCCTTACCGATTTCATTCTCTACCATCACCTTGAATAGTTTGAATTTCCCAAAAGCTTTTGATTTTTCCCTGAGAAGAGTAACCCAACACATTCTAGAATAGTCATCAATGATTAGCATAAAATATCTATCTCCTTGTAAACTTCTAGTTCTTTCTAGACCACATAAATCAGTATGAATTAATTCAAGAACATTATTGGATTTCTTTGGAATACTCTTAAAAGATGTTCTAACTTGCTTTCCAAGTTGACATTCCTTACATATCGGATTGTGAGGCTTAACAATCTTAGGTAAATCCCTTACTACTTTAGTTGTATTGATCTTCACAATGCAATCAAAATCTACATGACACGGTCTCTTATGCCATAACCAACTTTCACCAATATGTGCAATCAAGCATGTCTTTTCATTGTTATTCAAATGAAAGATATTACCTCTAGTTTGATTATTGGTTGCAATTTCCAAACCAGTTTTGTTCATGATTTTGCATTTACCTGTGTGGGAGAAAAAGTGACACTAAGCAAACATGCCCTAACCTCACTTTCAACCACACACTTGTGGAATACAAAAGAGCCTAGAGGTATCACACAATTGGCTACTTCTTCTTGTGAAAGAGAGAGCCACGGGCTACCTATTAGGATTTCTATTCCTTTGTTGTAATTGAAAGATAAAATGATGCAAGTTCAATTCCTAACCCCAAAGTGCAAGTATGAACTACTAACAAGATTGCAGAATTGAACTTAAACAATGGAAAGCTGTAAACACAAGGACAAGACAAGAATGTAAATGCGTACCTGGAGTTAAAATCTGACTGAAAATGTTCGGGACAAGGGCGCGGGCGCCACTGTCCTGATTCTGCCCCTGAAACTGCTTCGAAAACTGTTGTTTTTGCACTTTGGAAAAGCTGTCAAAAATGTTGTCTGTCAGGAGAACCAGGGCACCCAGCGCCCCTGTCCCAAGGACCAGAGCGCCCAGCGCCCCTGTCCTGGCAGGACCAGGGCGCCCCACGCCCCTGTCCTGGTCTTTTGCTCTGAAATTTGGTGCGGAGTGCTGTCTCGACCTGCTATTCCCGGATCTGCAACCTGCGGCGTCGTCCGAGTCCCGAAACCTACACTTATATCTGAAAAGATGTTTGGGCAGCTATATAGGGTTTTGCCTTAGTCAAACCCCCACTTCGGTGATTTCCACCTCCACGAATAGCCAAGTTGTATTGTAAAATGTATTGTGTGTGCAGACCTAGTGTGTGTGCAAGGTCCTAAGATGCAAGTAAGCAAACTAGAGCAACCTAGAAAGTAAACCCTAATTGCTCATAAATGATAATGTAAATGCTCTAAATCAAGATGCAAAGTGATCTAAAGCATGAATAAAGGATATGTTGAAGCTTATGCAAAGACATGAAAACAACATGAAATCATACCCAACCCTCAAGGGAGGAGTACAAGCCAATCTTCAGTCAGTAATCTCCTATTGTTCTTCAATGTCTTCCAAGCCCTAAATGGATGAATGAAATTGATAAATGCTTGATAGAAGGATGTTGAATGTTGTTGAAGTCCTCAAAGATCTGCTCTTTTGCTGCATATGAGGTTCCTGAAAACGAAAATCCCGATTCGGATCCTTTCAAATGAAGAAAGAGAGCTCTTATATATGAAACCCTAGGTCTTAATTCCAAATTTTGGCTGACCTAGAGATTGAATCTCCCACCAATTTCTTGGGGTTAAGCTTTATTTTATGATTGGGTCGTGCTCCTAAAATTTTGGGAAAAATGTCCGGGACCATGTGCACGCCGGGCGCCATGGTCCCGACAACTTTTCACCAAATTTTCAGGGCCGTCGGATATGATGATTTTAGAGAGAATCCTGAAGTTATAGGTGATTTCGAGATGTTTTGACCCCCGAAATCAAGCCCCCAAGTTCAAAATAGGACCTAATTAGGGTTTTTGATTAAATGATGTATTGGAAGAATAAAATGAAAGGGGCACACTTTAATGAAAGGGCCCAACTTTATGATGTGGGAGATGATGAAATAGGACCTTAGACCTAATTAATTTAATTAATTAAGCGCTAAGGGGAAATGCAATGCAAAATGCAAAATGTGCCAAGGCGGGTGCTAAACTAGGTGTGAAATTGTACCACCCTAGCAAGTGCGTACAATTTACGACGCTACATTACCATTCTTTAATTGTAACTGAAATCCCTTTTCAACTAATTGACCAACACTCAAAAGATTATGCTTCAAACCTTCAACATAGTAAACATTATCAGTATTATGCTTACCATCAAAAGATATAGTGCCTTTTCCTCTGATCAAACAAGCTTTATCATCTCCAAATCTTACTATACCTCCATTGTATTCCTAAAAGGTTAAGAATTTGCTCTTATCACCAATCATATGATGTCAAAATCTTGAATCAATGATCCATTCATCCTTATCTTCAATTTTAGCTGTCAGGGCTTGCTCTACCGGTTGAATAGTAGGTGCCAGTTGATCTTCTGTTATAGCAACAAAATCCCATCCATTGTCTATCGGTTCCTCATCAAAATCATCAGTGACTCCTTCATCAGCATAGTAACATGATTTGTCTCTATTCTTCTTAAATATGTACCTTTGATATTCAGGGTTAGGCTTATATGTCCTTTTAGCTTCTTCTTTCAATCTTGCATGTCTATCAGGACACCTAGAAGCCATGTGACCAATTTTATTGTAGTTAAAACATTTAAAGGGTGCTTTACCTTCATACTTACTTCCAACTAGACCTTTAGGCATTTTCCTTGCAAATAGTGCTTCAAGCTCTTCCAGTTCTTCATTCTCCTTTCTAATTTCTTCAAGTTCTCTTGCATAAAAGGCTTTCCAATCAGATTTCTTGGATGATGATGACAATGCTGCAGATGATGATGATGCTTTGAAAGCTAAATTTGTCTTTATAGTAGCAACAAGACCAAATTCCTCAAGTTCAAAGGTTGATAGTTTTCCAACCAAAGTGTCTCTAGATACTGATGTATTAGGCATTGTTCTCAATTCATTTATAGCAGCAACTTTAATTTTGTATTTCGGTGGAAATGCTCTTAAAACTTTAGAAATAATTTCATCTTCACTTAAGGTTCCTCCACAACATTGTATACCCAAAACAATTTCATTTACTCTTTCCATAAAAGAAGAAATTCTTTCATCTTCTTCCATTTTTAGATTTTCATACCTGACCCAAAAGCATTCAAGTTTTGCAATTTTGACTGTGGTATCACCTTCATTCAATGTTTCTAATTTATCCCAAGTAGCTTTAGTAATATATCTATCTGATAATCCCATGATTTGTTGATCAGACAATGCGCTCAAAAGTGCTTCTCTTGCTTTGCAATCATTTTCCTCATCTTTAGCCAAGGTTGGTGGAATAGGTTGACCTTGAGTAGGAACAACATAGAAATTCTTTGTAACATCCCATATGTCCTTTCCAATGCAATTCAGATGTGTCTCCATCCTAATTTCTATATGCCATAGTTGGCTCCATCAAGCTTTGGACTGTCCTTCTTGAAATAGTTAGAAGACATTGGATCTCCTCAAGCTATTAGACTTCTGCAAAAAGAGGACTAGGCTCTGATACCAATTGTTAGGTCCCGGAAGAAACTAAGAGGGGGGTGAATCAGTTACCCAATAAATACAAACCAAAACTAACTTAACCAAACTTAATGCTTAATATCAGTAAACCAAACTTTAATGTCGATAGACAGTTTAACAGTTAATTGCAGTACCGGTAGAGTTTAATGCATGAAACAGAAAGACAAATAACATACACAACACATAACATAGTTATTTGTACATGGAAACCCTGTAAGGGGAAAAACCACTATGGGAAACCTTAACTACAATCAGACGATACTACTGCAGATAATATGTGTGTACAATATGGTATCTGCACATGCAGAAAGTCCAACTACCTAGAGCTCACTACTCAATCACAAAACAGGAATCACACTGACTACAATTGGATGGTTAAATCCAATGATAATGTACTACTTAGAATAGCATCTTCATATGTTGGATTCAGTACAGGTTAAGCTCTGATATGTCTTCTTCAAACCTTCCTTCAATATTGAATGATGTTTGTGTGTATGGCTCTACTTATATTCGCATATACCTTATTACAATCCTTTTCCACACTCTACCACATAATCTCATAAATGAGATCTTACATATATACCAAAAGACCAAATGAGTAGGTCAGCTCACTAAGATATTACAATAAAATCAATTACAAATAAATCAATATCTGATGCATCATGTCAGCTCAATGCATTTACAATAATAACAAATCATCTTCATGATGTGTCGTGTTGATCTGGAATAGATATCCTTGCCAGTCCATAACCTAGACCTATTTTCTGGTAACAGCAAATATGAAAACCCAAATAAACAAAAGAATAAATCACTAAAACAAAGTGTCCAAACAATGTCTTTGACATAACCAAGTAATCTCCAAGTCATTCCAAGTGTCGGTGAACCAGATACCAATGACTGTGCATAAGTCACTGAACATGCCAGTGAACATAACCAAAGATCTCCAAGTGCTGATAAGTGTTGACAAGTGTTGACATCAATGACAAAACCATATCAACATATCAAAAATACCAACAAGAAGAAGAATACTATGGTATGGAGAGAGAATGAAGTGACCGTGTATGTTTTACCGGAGTCCAGTACAGATGCTTCATCCTTCGAAAATTGATCTAGTAGCTTTGGCTCAAGGGCAATTTCAAAGAAAATCTATTTGTCTCCCCCCACCAAATAGATACATGTTATGGCCTCTGCATGGTGTTCATATAGTGTTTAGTTTAGCATGTTGGTGTTGATATAGTGTTTAGTGTGCTCTGGTAGATTATGTATGTTGAAATATAGATGATGGTGTTGTTGTGACAAGACAGTTTTTAGCGGCAGACCCCTAGGTACATCAAACAAGTTAAATATCTAATTTGGTGATCATTTTAACATTGTGTATTGAAAATAATATAGAACAAGAGAAGTTGAAATATGGAAGAATAATTAGAGTAGGATTAGTACAAAAGAGGTATTTTTTACATCCTTTCCTATGAAATACAAGATGATAGTAATGGAAAAACCCAAGAGTGTGGTCATTTAGAAGTTGAATGTACAATTAGATGAATTTGATCACAATAAATTAAGAATCTTGAAAGTTCCTTCACAGATGAAAATTCCAGAGAATCAGAGATTTAGGGTACAAAGGTTTTGACATTTGGGGTGAGTTTTTGTGGCTCACCGATGAGGATTCAATCAAGTTCATTTTGAACTATAATCAGGATGGTTACATTGTGTTGGACTAACCCTATCAGATTACAAAGGAAGCTATCTTAGCTATTGTTAGTCTTTGTGGTGATAGACCTATTATGGTAAAGAGATCAATCAAAAACAAAGAGGTTGAAGCCCTAACTGGAATTACGGGAGATCAAAGGGCATTGCTAATTGATACAATCATCGACTTGATAGTGAGGTATGTTTTGCTTATGGTGTTTCTTAGAATATTTATTTCCAAAATAGAGAAGGATCAACTTTTATTATAATTGTGTGCGTTGCACATCAAATGGTAAAAGAAGGCAAAGATTTTGATTTGTGTGAATTATTATGGATACAATTGACAAATAATATCACTATGAAAAAATATGATGGATATCCCTTTTGTTTTGGTTCCCTAATCATGTGCTTGATTCTTTATTTCTTAAAATATTTACCATTAAAGGAGAATGTTGTATGGAAGTCAAATGTCCTTATTGGAAAACAGATCTACAAGTATATGTGTTGTTTAGTAGACAAATAAAAGGCATGTAAAAATCAATTCATGGCTCTTTAGGAGATGTGATGTTCTAATTCAATGCCTGGTATTATCAACACTCTTGAGGAGAGTTCCTCCTCTAACAAGAAAATTTTGAAGAGAATAGTTGCAGTTTCCTCTCTAGAACTGAAGAAGATGAAGAAAAGTGAAGAGAAGAAAGAAATTATTCACCTTGATAATCTAAAACTACCTAAATAACTTCAGGAAAAGATGGCTATAGTTGAAGAACAAGAAGCTAGTATGGATGAAGATTATCCTTGCATGACAACAAATATATTAAGTGTTCTTGAAGAAGAAGATGGTATGAAGAAAATTGGAGATGTGTTGCTTTCACATCTATCTTATGATCAGGATAAAATTGAAGAAATCTTAGTTTCTTATCTACTCCAGAACCAAATTATTTTAAATAACCTTGTAGATATTTTACCAGATGTCTATTTTGAACAACTTGAAGATCGCTTGAAGGAATCACCTGAAGAAATTGTCAAAAAAGATGAAGTACAGAAAGCTATGGAGAAAAGTTGTGCCAAAGCACAAAAAAGATTATTAGAAAGAATAAAGGAAATGAAAGAATGTGTTTAAGTGGCCAAAGTGTATAAGTACTATCTCCACTAGCCTATGGCTATTGAAATTTTAGATCTAAAATTGACTCCATAAAGTCTGAGTTGAACTCCCTTAGTAAAACATTTGATATTTTCAATGATAAAGATGGTACATAGAGAAAAAGGATAAATTATTTACAGTCTGAGCTTATATTAGTCCAAAGATAGCGAGAAGATATAGAGAATACTTTCTAGAAAGTAAAGGAGATAGTTGAAGCAAGATTAGAACATCTTTCTCATCTCCTTGTTGAAGCAAAAAAGTGTGAGCAGAATCCTTTCATACTAGATACCTTAACTAATGTTATTAACTTGCTAGTGGAGAACAACAATTTGTATGTAAACCTCAAAATGGTTGTGAATTCCTAGAACACCTTTCTTCTATAACTTAAAGAGAGGTATCAAAGAATTTTCTATGTGTAGCGCAACTGAAACATCTTTTTAAGAGCATAGATTTGATGAAATAGGACAAACAACTGAGAGAGGGGGGTGAACTAGTTGTCACCAAAAACCTACACAACTTGAGCTTATTCTCATATCTAATAATTAAACATGAAAGTATAAATCAAAAAAGCATCATAAATACACATAACACCAATATTTTTGACGTGGAAGCCCTATTAGGGAAAAAACTACATTGGGAGTGAACCCACAAAAGATATACTTTGTTATAAGTATTATAGTGGGGAGTGCACATTCATTTAGGCACACTGCCTAGAGCTCACTGCTCAAAATAAAAAAGGGCTACAACCTAGGCAAGGTTCACTGCCTTACAAACAATCATGGATTACTTCTGAAAATCATGAACTGAGAAATAGCATCCTTAATACCCGGTTACAGTTTTGGTTAAGCACATAACAACTTTGATTTTCTTCTTCACACTTCTTCTCTGCTTCTGAAAGATCATTACATTATTCACTCGCATTCATGCACTCTTCCATACCTCACAAAATATTATTACATTTATTTATACATGACATCGGCCTTGGAAAGATCAATAAGGTCGGCTCAACACACATAAAATCATTACAATGATATAGTTGTTGATCAGATACAAATTTCACATGTGGATCAAAGCAATGTCGGCTAAGACATAGCATGGACCTAAATCATCACCTTGAATATGAAACACCTCCAATAATCATGCCTCAAACATCTGCAACATGCTACAAGCATTAGGTCGGCCAAGAACATGAAGAACATCAATATACCGAATAAAATCATCAATTACAAGCTCAATGATCAATGTGGACCAACAACACAAAAGGAACATGATCTAGAAAAATCCACAAGAATCATGAATTATCATAGCAACATTCGCACCAACACAAATTACTAGAATCATCAGCATCTTCATACCAAACCTCAATATCACTAACTATAACAACTAACAACCTTGAAAAATCACTTGTACACCTCCAAACCATGAACCACTTGAATTGAGGACACACACCAACGTTCCAAACATACCACCAAATCTATAGAACAAGATATTACTATGTGGAGAAATACATATCAAAATACTGAATATTGTCACCACTAAACAACTGAAAAATCAACCACAACACAGATACCCATAAGTCAATGAAATCTTCATGTGAACCTCTAAAAAATTGAACTGAATCAACTATAGACAACCATATAAAAACTCTTTAATCCAAAAACTTTGATCTTCACCATGTTGAACAAACTAACTCACTGAACTACACTGCATCACTACCACAAATAGAGAAGTATGTTGATATCAATGGCAACACATCTCTCAAATATCTCTTAAGCACATATTTGTAGCATTCTTCCAACAATATCCCCAAAATTCTAACAATCTCCCCCTTTAGCATTGATGGCAATATATGATGTGAAAAACAATCAATGACAAAAAAAACAACCAGCAGCTCACATGACTTTCTTCCACTAAACTCTTCACAATTTTTCACATGACTCTCTCTCCCCCTTTGACATCAATGCTAAAGGCACATATTTGCAATCAAATCGCAAGGCTAACTCACAAAACTAAATCAAAACATATGACTCACAAAATTGACTACTCCCTCTGAATAGAAGCAACCAACTTTCTATTTGGATCACAAGATATGACTATGAAATGCACTGGACTGATGCAAATAAATGCATCTTAATTCTGGCCAAGAGGGGCAATCACCCCTAACTTTTTTCTAAGATACTCAAAAATATCCTTAGGCAAAGGCTTTATGAAAATATCTACAATTTGTTCCTTAGTAGACACATACTCCAATCTGACTTCCTTCTCATTAACCTTTTCTCTCAAAAAGTGAAGCTTGATGGATATATGTTAAGTTTTTGAATGCAACACCGGATTCTTAGAAATATTAATTTCACTTGAATTGTCATAATAGATAGCAATAGGCTTATCATACACAACTCTAATATCTTTTAACATTTTCTTCATCCATATCACCTGAGTACAATTGTTTGTAGTAGCAATATATTCTACCACTACAATAGATAGAGAAATAGAATTCTACTTTTTTATCAACTAAGAAACCAATCTTTTTCCCAAGAAAAATCCACCACCACTAGTACTCTTCAGGTCATCAACATCTCCTACCTAATCAACATCAGTAAAATAACTCAAAGTCGAATCATCATCTTTAGGATACCACAGACCAAAATCAATTTCTCCTTTCAAGTATCTAAAAATTCTTATGATAGCTACAACATGAGATTCCTTAAGATCAACTTGAAATCTAGAAACAAGACAAATGGCATTCATGATATCAGGTCTAATTTGAGTCAAATAGAGAAATCCACCAATCATATATTACAGCTAGTCTAATTTTCCTTAGGAGAATCATCATCTTTAGTCAACTTACATCTGGTCACCATAGGAATACCAACAGGCTTTGAATCTTCCAAACCAAACTTTTTCAACAACTCTTTCACATACTTGGACTAAGATATGAAAATGCCTTTATCTAACTGAGTAATTTGTAAACCCAAAAATAATCTCATCTCTCCAATCATAGACATTTCAAACTCATTCTTCTTCTCATTGGAAAACTTTTTATATAGGCTCTCATTTCCATTAAAAATAATGTCATCAACAAAAACTTCAACAATTAGAATGTTATCATTATCAATCTTAAAGTACAAATTACTATCAATAGTACCTTTGTTGAATCCTATCTTTAGCAAATACTTATCCAATCTAGCATACCATGCTCTTGGGGCTTGCTTGAGTCCATACAATTCTTTCTTCAACTAGAAAACCATATCACCTTGATCAGTCAATTGAAATCCATCTGGTTTCTCAATGTATACCTCTTCTTTTAATTCACCATTAAGGAATGTTAGCTTAACATCCATCTGATAGACTGAGAAATTCTTGTAAGCAACATAAGCAAGAAATAATTTTATAGCTTCAATTCTTGCCACAAGGGCAAAAGTCTCTTCAAAATCAATTCCTTCCATTTGTGAATATCCTTTACAAAAAAGTTTTTCTTTGTTTCTAACAACTTCATCTAGCTAATTCAATTTATTCTGAAAGACCCATTTGGTTCCAATTACAATTTTGTCCTTAGGTCTGGGAACAAGATCTGATGTATTATTATTTTCAATCTGCATCAATTCTTCTTCCATTGCTTTTACCCAATGTTCATCTTCACATGCTTCATTTGCATCCTTAGGTTAAATATTGGAAATCAAACAATACTCAACTTGATCTTCAGCAACTCTTTTTCATGTTTGAACACCTTTATTTATATCTCCTATGATCTGATTTTCAAAATGATTCAACCTTACATACTTGGGAGTTTTAAGATTTTCTTAAACTTCAGCTTCTTGTGTTCTTTCTTCAACAACTGTATTTGTTCCTTCTTCCAAAATGATTTGCACTTGATCCTGAGTTTGAGTTTGCTTCCCTTTAGCTGAGATGTCATTTTGATCATCTGGATCATATCCAAAGGATCTGGTTTATCTCTCATTTCTTTCATCAACCTTAACATTTTCACTCTCAACTTTCTCAATCTCTTATTATAGCACCGATAGGCCTTGCTTTTGGTAGAATAACCAAGAAATATTCCTTCATCACATGTAGCATCAAACTTCCCTAGATATTCATCCCTCTTTATATAACATTTACTTCCAAGAATTTTAAAATATTTAACAATATGAGCATGACCAAACCATTTTCATAAGTAGTCTTACCGATATCACATCTGATATGCACCTGGTTAAGAGTGTAAATAGCAGTACTTACTTCTTCTCTCCAGTAGACATGTGAAACATTTCCTTCCAACATCATGGTTGTAGCAGATTCTTCGATGGTTATGTTCTTCCTCTCCATAACTCCATTATGTTCAGGAGTTCTAGAAGACGACAACTGTCTCTTTACCCCATGCTCTTCACAAAATGCATTGAACTCACTATAAGTGAATTCACCACCTCTGTCAAATCTCAGACACTTCAGCTTCAAACCTATTTATGTCTCAACCATAGCTTTGAAAATCTTGAACTTATCTAGAGATTCGGACTTCTCCCTCAATAAATTAATCCACATCATCCTAGAATAATCATCAATAAGCAACATGAAATATCTATCTCCTTGCAATCTTCTAACTCTAGAAGGACCACATAAATCAGCATGTACAAGATCCAACAATCCATTTGAACAATACTTCTTACTTTTGAAAGTAACTCTAGTTTTTTTTCCTAACTGACATTCCTTCTATATAGGGTTAGTAGGTTTCATCAACTTAGGAAGATCTCTCACGGCCTGAGTTGAACTTATCTTGATAATGTTATCAAAATTCATATGACACATCCTTCTATGCCACAACCAACTTTCATCAAGTCAAGAAATCAAATAGCTTTTACTAGTAGCATTTAAGTGAAAGATATTACCTTTTGTCTTTGTACCTAATGCAATCTCAATTCCGAAGCTACCCAAGATTCTACACTTGTCATTCTTGAATTGAAGATCATATCCCTTGTCAACCATTTGTCCAACACTCAAAATATTATGCTTTAGACCTTCTACATACAAGACATCATCATTATTGTTCTTACCATCAAGAGAAATGGATCCTCTACCACAGATTATACTAGCTTTATCATCACCAAACCTTACAATGCCGCCTTCATATTTTTCCAAACTCGCAAACTTATTCTTATCACTTGTCATATGGTGAGAGCATCCGCTATCAATCACTCATTCATCTGTATCTTCAACTTGTATAGCCAAGGCACTTTCCACATTCATGTAGCTAGCAGAATAAGTAGGCTTTGGATCATCTTCCTTAATAGGAATAAACACTAATTCATTATCACTTGAACCTCCTTTATCAGATTCATCATATGTCACACCTCCATCAGCAGCATAATAACATCTCTTTGATATCTAGGTTTGTTAGGTCTTGGCTTAGGAACTCTTTCCTAACACCTTGAGGCCAAATGACCTATCTTATTGCAAGAAGAACATTTAAGAGGCAATTTTCCTCCATACTTACCGGCTCCTTTGGGTAATCTCTTGGCAATAAGGGCTTCAACTTCCTCAATATCTTGCTCTTCTTCTTCAATTTCTTTCATATCCTTCTCATATCTGGATATCCACCTTGAAGAACTTTTTCTTGAATCAAATCTTTACTTACCCTTTTTCAAAAACATTAGCCTTGAATGCAGATTTTGTCTTAGGAAGAGAGTCACCAATTCACTCAATTCATAGGCTAAAAACTTACCAATCAATATGTTCCTAGTCACATTAGTCACAGTCTAGATCTCTTCAATAGCAGCAACTTTGTGTTTGTATGATGTAGTTAAGGATCTGAGAACTTTAGCAACAATCTCTGATTCTTCCAACATTCCACCAGCACATTTGATATTACACACAAGTTCATTCACTTTCTGCATGAAGTGATATTCTAATCTTCACTCATCTTCAACATCTCATATTTACCCTTAAGGCTCTGCAACTTAGCAATCTTCACATAATTGTCACCTTCATACAAAGTTTCCAACTTCTTCCAAATCTCATGAGCAGTCTTAAGTTCCATAATATTTTTTATCTCAGAATCAATCAGAGCACTCAACAATGCTTCCTTAGCCCTAATATTATATTCAGCTTCCTTTATCTCATCCAAATTTGAAGAACCATTTGCAGGAATAGTATACTTGTCTTTGGTAATTATCCAATAAGATTAACCAATGCATCTCAAGTGACACTCCATGCGATTATTCCAAAGACAGTAGTTAGTGCCATCAAATCTCAGACCATCCTTCTTGTAGGTTGCCATCCCGGATCACCTCAAGTGGTCAAGCTTCTTCAAAGGAACCTTCTATGATACCAATTGATGAAATGGGATAGACAACTAAGAGGAGGAGCGAATCATTTGTCACCAAAAACCTAAAAAAGTTGAGCTTATTCTTAGATCTAATAATTAAACATGAAAGCATAAATCAGCAACACATTATAAACACACATAACACAAAGATTTTTGACATGGAAACCTTGTTAGGGGAAAAACCACAATGGAGTGAACCCATAAAAGATATACTTTGTTAGAAGTATTACAATGGGGAATGCACATGCATTCAGGAACACTTCCTAAAACTCACTACTCAAAATAAAAAGGTCTACAACTTAGGGAAGGCTCACTACCTTACAAACAATCACAAATCACTTCCAGAAATAATGAACTGGGAAATAGCATCCTTAATGCCTGGCTACAATTCTGGTTAAGCACATAACAACCTTCATTTTCTTATTTACACTTCTTTTCTTTTGAAAGATCAACATATTATTCGCTCGCGTTCATCCACTCTTCCATACCACACAAGATTATTACATTTATTTATACATGACATCAACCTTGGAAAGATCAACAAGGTTGGCTCAACACACATAAAATAATTACAATGATATAGTTGTTGATCAGATACAAATTATCATGCATGCAGACCGAAGCAAGGTCGGCTAAGACATAGAATGGACCTAAATCATCACCTTAAATATGAAACACCTCCAAGAATTATGCCTCAAACATCTACAACATGCTATAAGCATTGGGTCAGCCAAGAACATGAAGAAACATCAATATAGTGAAGAAAATCATCAATTACGATATCAATGATCAATGCGGACCAACAACACAGAAGGCACATGATCTAGAAGCATCCACAAGCATCATGAATTATCATAGCAACATCCGCACCAATACAAATTATTAGAATTATTGGCATCTTCATACCAAACCTCAAGAATACTAACTGTAATGACTATCAACCTTGAAAAATCACTTGCGGACCTCCAAACCACAAACCACTTGAATTGAGGATACACACCAACGTTCCAACCATACCACAAAATCCTTAGAACAACATATTACAATGTAGAGCAATGTAGATCAAAATACCGAATACTATCACCACTGAACAGCTGAAAAATCAGCCACAACACAAATACCCATAACTCAATCAAATCTTCATGCGAACCTCTAAAAATTGAATTGAATCAACTACATACGACCATCTAAAATCCCTTTAATCCACAAACTTTGATCTTCACGATGCTTAACAAACTAACTCAATGAACTACACTGCATAACTGTCACATAAAGAGAAATATGTTGACATCAATGACAAAACATCTCTCAAATATCTCTTAAACACATATTTCCAACAATCTTCCAACAATCTCCCCAAACTTCCAACAAGTTTTTGGTAACCTTTTTTTTATGTTGTTACCCTTTTTCCTTGATGTCAAAGGGGGAGAGATATAGAAATTATCAAAGGGGGAGAAATATGGAATAGATGTATAGATAAAGCAGAGAATAGAGAATAAATATTTAAGGGGGAGAAAAGTAGGGAGAAGTGAGTGAGAGAAAGGAATAAGTGTTTATAAGTGTTTTGTCACCAAAGAAAAAGGGGGAGATTGTTAGAAATATATGTTTGGTTGTTATTGATGTCAAACCTAATAATTCAAATACGTCCAGATATAGTGAGACAGTGTACAGAGTGAATGTGATGCAGAATAGTGGAAGATAGATATGTATGTATGAAGAAGATGTAGAATATTGTAAGATAGCTATCTATGTATGAAGATTAATAACCTTGTTGTTATGTTGAGAAGTTAGTGTTATAGAGACAGTTCTTGTAGATGTGTTTTCTAAAAGGTGGTTGCTATGAAAATGTATGATTGACAGTATGTGGATATGTTAACCAAGTTTTGGACTTGGTTGTGGCAATTGAATTTGTGCTCCATATGTATGTGTAGTAGTGGTAATGACGTCTAATAGTATATAGTTGACAAGTCTTAGGGTTACAGAGCTCCACATTTTTTTGCCACATTATAGATATGGTAATACAAGTTTGGTATGATGGTGGACATAGTTTAAGGTTGTTGTATTGGTTTTTTGATTCTTGGGAAGTATATACAATTGTGATGGTGGTTGATGGTCTGGTAGTTTTGATAGTGTTTGAATGTTTTATGTGCTCCACATTCCTTTGCATTTTGGTTTGTGATGATGATATTTTGGTAATGTGTTGTTTATGACCTTAACTATTTTGTGTCAAGTTGGATTGTGTTTTTGTGCTTTAGAAACAAGCTTGCAGAAGTTCGAGGATATGATCATTTTGGGTCTATCAGACCTTGAATATTATTGTTTTTATGTTTTCTCTAGTGTTTGTAACTGATCTGACCCATGAAATATTATTGAAAGAAAACATGTAGAAGATTGATGGAGAAGTATTCTTGGGGAAAGTGTTTTATAGACCGACTTGGTGCATATACCTACCGGTATATATGTGTTATAGTTTGCTCCATATGAAAAGAATATTTTATGTATGAGTGTGTGTATCTATGAGGGATTATGGGTGTATGAAGAAGAAAGGTAGAATTGGTGCAACAATGGATGTATGTGGGATTGGAGTAGGCAAATTGTGAAAAGAGTTGCAGGGATTCTTAACTAGATCTATTGCAAGCAGTTGTTTAGATCTTTGATCTTATTAGGAACTAAACCCATGCATATGTAGATGCAATTTTATTATTTTATATTTGTTTCTATCTCTTGCTAGTGTGCCCTCCAGCGGTGAGCCTTGTAGTCTCATATAACTAGTTGTATTATCTTGAGAGTTAACCCTCTCCGTGGTTTTTCTCATTTGGGTTTTCCATGTACAAAAATATTGTGTCTCTCTTATAGTTGTGTATCTCTTTCATTTGAATTATGTTTCATGCATTACTTTTGTACGAAGATTAATTGAGAATAAAATAAGTTTCAGAAGTTTAGTTTGTTAAGGGGAATACTGATTCACCCCCCCCCCTCCCATCTCAGTATTTTGAACAACTCAACATGATTCACTCCCCCCTCCCCCTCTCATCCTCTAGTATTGTTCAACAAGTAGTACTCCCAATAGCCATTACAAGGTGGTCCCATCAATCATGAGAAAACTATAATAAAGTCATATTTAATTATTTTCATTCATTTTACCTCTAATGGAGCTTAGTTAGTCAACAAGCATGTTGAATTAATTTAAATTATCAGAGCTAAAAATATACTATCCTTCATTTGAATTTAATAATTATTGCTCAAGAATAACTTATTCACTAGGGATTTAGCATGATAAATTTCACCAAGCTTCTTCTAAAGGTTTTTTGTATTAGTCTCTTCATGAATATTTGGTAAAACTAAATCTCATAAATAGAGTCTCACAAATCTTTTGGCCTTTCTATCGATTAAGACCTAATCTTCTTGTTTCATAGTCACCAACATGGTACTAGATATTATAACCCATAGATCTATATCCACGAGAATATCGTCCATTATAAATTTCCACAACTAAAAATATTGCTATTTAAATTCTCCATTTGTATCCTTTTGGATGTTCTTTCCACCTCTTCCTATAGCAATATAATTATATTCTCTAGACACGCTCCCACCCAATTGAAGATTAGTACAAAAAACTCATTTTTTAACTAACTAGGATCAAAGGTGATCAAGATTTAATACAATCTAAAACAAAGAAATATATGTGAAAAAAATTCCTACACTAATCGAATAAGAAGATTATTATGCAAATTCTTAAACATTTTCAACTACAAAAATTAGAAATGTATATGAACAAAAAAAGAGCAATATACTATAACACGGATCTACATTAGAAAATACCCACACTCTGAAGCAATCCAATGTAATATTTAGTAAAGAAAAGGAATACAAAACACTTGCAAATAAATCTCATGGGAGTATCATCAATATGTAAAATCAAATCAAATAGAAAAATAGATGTACTTGCAAATTAACCATACAAACTACAACTCCAACCACGAAATAAACTAGAAACCAATATAGTTTAGTAAAACCATCAACAAAACTAGAAGAATTAAGGTGCCCAAACTTGGGACTAAATTCCAATGAAATATTTTTCTTGGTGCTCTTGGTTACTTTTACATGTTCTTCTCATATTTTATAATATCATTAACTATAATAT
Source organism: Cryptomeria japonica (assembly GCF_030272615.1). Taxonomy (NCBI): domain Eukaryota; kingdom Viridiplantae; phylum Streptophyta; class Pinopsida; order Cupressales; family Cupressaceae; genus Cryptomeria; species Cryptomeria japonica. The sequence continues at coordinate 137,639,277 of NC_081405.1, read as the reverse complement.
TTGAGCACCCAGAGATACTCCATAACAAGTGTAATATTTTATCACAATTCTAGTCAAAATTCTAGTATAACCTTCCTCTTGCATGCTCTTAGACATAGTTGAATATGTAATATGTAACTCCCTTCATGATGCCAATTACTTATATGAGGCTAAAATAAAATAAAATATGAATAATTGTAAACCTCCAAGTGGGACACCAACCAATGATAACTTTAAGAAATCTCATCTCAAAAAATTGTATAAAATCTTAGCAAATATTTGATTTTTTTTAATAATAATATTTTTTATTGGCGAATTTTTCCTTTTTTTAAAGAAAAATATTAATTTTATTGACGAATTTTTTTATTTTGGTAGAAAATATTAGCAAATCTTAGAAAATAATAAGATTATGCATTAATTACTATTGCAAATCCTTTCATTTTAATTTTTTTTTAATAGAAAATTAAAGGTCTGAAGGTGGAAATCATTAATGATTTCAAGGGGCAGACTCTACTTTATTTATTTTCTACCATTAATTTAAAATAATCAAATAGCCCTCTTTGTATTTTGTGAGATAAAATGTACAAATAATTTGTAATGCTCATGGGGCCAAAAAATTCTTTTAGACCATTGATTTTCATTAAGGTCAACAATTCAAAAGCAATTTAAACCCCCACGAGCATTACAACTTGTAGGTACAATTTACCTCATGGAATATAATGAAGGTAATTAGATTATATTTTAAATCGATGGTGGCAACTAAATATTGTTCATATAACCCTAAAGTAACTAATAATTATGATATATTATTGGTGAACCAATTTAGATTTCTAGAATAAATTATAAAATGTTGATGAATCTGATCCAATCATGTATTGAATACTATGGCGAATCTTTGAGTTAAAAAATTAATAAAATAAATTCTCTGGTGATTTAAATAACACTAAATTAAAAATTTGTAAAAATGTGGCGATTCCGGTCACCTTAAAAGTTGAACTTATTAGCCAAATTTTGATTCCCAAACTTCAAAAAATAACCAATTAACGAATATTAGCCACTAAAAAAATCACTGACACCAACTCTACATAAGAAGATAAAATCACTAGAGAATAAAATATTGAACACATAAAATACATTAAAAAAAAAAATTAAGAATGCAAGGTTGAGGTATCTTATCCCAAAAAGGGTTCAATATCATTGATACCCTTTGTCAAGGGTTGGATCTATTCACTAAATGGATTATCAAATCTCACTTGAGGGAAATGAGACCTACAAAAAATTATTGTTTTATTTTATTTATTTTGGGGAACTTAATGGTAAAACTGAGGGCATCTAATTTTTTCTCAAAATCATATAAAAAGATTATGAGGCTATTAAAATTAGTTAATATAGAAAGAGAATAACTTGTAAAATGGAATTTTTATCAACCAATACTATCTTTAGTGATCTTTGTTGATCTCTAAAGATTACGCTTAAAGAGGACAGTCTAAAAGTTTCATAGACATGGGACCTAATTGCAGTCTATGAAACAATCTTTGGGATTTTAGAAATTAACTCTTTGAATTTCAAAGGGTGGATGGAAAGGGAGAGAGAAAATAAACATAAGAAAATCTAATCTAAGGCAACGTGACAAAGACTTTACAACACTTTAAAATTCTCTCTTATAAATAATAGAAAATAAACAACTCAAAAGTAGAGTGCAAAACGTCACAAAATCTTCATTGTTGTAAACAGAACAAGATGGATAAGGTTAAACAGACATAGATCATAGAATTCAAATCCTCCCACATGAAGCACCTGCTAAGGCTCACTAAAACTTGGATGTTTCTATTATTTTACTTAATAACTAGCCATTTATGATATTTTCCCACCAAATACCATAATCAAATTCCCAGCCATAAATCATTGCAAAATATAGAAGAGTACTTGACATGGTCCATATTTCACAATTTTACACTTAAAATTATAAAAGCAGAGACTCATAATTATTCGTAGCTATACCCGTCTTAAAATGACATAGGGCATTGAAGAAAAATATTAAATAGTGTAATGGTGGGAAATTGGGGTTAGGGTTAAATTAATATAGTAAAACCACTTAATTACCTAATTAACCATTGCAATAGGGAGGAGAGGAATCAAATGGATCTAGCCATGATAGATTAATATTTTGATTAGATTTCAACCTCCTTTGATAGGGGATTTCTCCTCCTTAAGTTGAATTGACTAAGATTGGGGAAGATTGGGGGAAAATAGGTGATTATTGAATATATTAGGCATAAATAGTGAGCTATAGATGTTGTGTGGAGACACCAACTTAGACTTGGGCAAAATAAGAAGTCAAAAATCTATTCCCAAAATTTTGGCCTAATTTTTCAGGAATAGGTAGTATCAATTCACCATGGTCCTTTGAATTTCTTCTCGTCAAAACTTGAACTTGTTCATCTCTATGAATTCTATTGGTCCCCTCGAATGAATCTTTGTACCTGCTTCCTGCACACATAAAGAAAAAGGAAATTGCTGGGAATAGGGGTTTTTCTAAGTAAAACCTTGGTTTAGGAATTAACCTTGAATGAAATAATTCAAATACTAACATAAATGTTGAGTAGATATATCTTAAACCTAGAATTGTTGATGATGATGCTTTTCTCTTTGAATGTAATAAAAAATGTTGTATGAAATGGCATGAATATGACAAAACCATAATCACACACACATGCTTGCATAAGAATTGACATGACTTTGCTCCACAATGGTTGATGATGAGTATGAAGCCTTGCAGATCTTTGAAAATGCTTGATAATGAATGCTTCATGGATGCACAAATCCTAGATTGCTTGTATATGGAGACTTAGATCTAAAATTAATTGATATAATGTCTTTATATAGGGGTTTCTAGGTAAATTACCAATTATGCTGACCTCCAACAGTCATGTATAGCCATGGGGATGAATTCTATGTGAGGAAGTTACACAACACCTACCCTATTTTAAATTTGGACACCTTTGAGGGGGGCCATGGAATTTTAGGTTGCCATGATCCAAACCAAGACATACCATGCCCTAGTCCCAATACAAAGGGGACCAAAACAAGGTGCCAAGGAGGTGGATACCACTCTGTGGGACCCACAATAGGTTGTACATGACATCAAAGTTGGGTAATTAGCACAAATCAGACCTAAAGAGGTAATGGGGATGGGACACGCTAAAGGGGAAGCACAAGAATTAGGTGTAAATTCAATCGGTGATCATTTATGATGCTACATTTATCCCCCACTTTAATGGGAGCATGAGTCTGCAAATACTCGCATTAAAGTAGATGAAAGATGAGAGAGAGGAGAAATTAGGAGTCCAATCACAAGAAGTATAAGACGTCACTAATTTCGAGGAACCAAGCCCCCAATCTTAGGATGTCGACTCACACTATCGAATGCAAGGGCACACAAAACAAGATAAAAGATAAAAAGATAAACAAAGACAAAAAAAGATAAAAGGAAAAAGACACACAAAGACAAACAAAGATAAAAGGAAAAAGACACACAACACAAAAGCTAAAAACCAAAATAAGACCTCAATTCAACTAGTTGAAGAGACTAAGCAATAATCAAAATGTCTCAACCACTAATATCATTCTCAAAATGCCATCACAAGGACACAAGAAATCACATAAAAAGAGAAAGAGCACACATCAAACCATGAACCATGAAATAGAAAATTTATGAGCTCATGGAGAGAAGAAAGGGAAGAAGTATGGATATCACATTCTAGTTATGTTTTTCTAGGTGATCCATGAGACGAAGAGTGAGAGAAGACATGGATATCACATTCTAGTTATGCTTTACTAGGTGATCCATGTTTGGGACAAGAGAAATAATAGTATACCTATATTTTGCAAGCTCCACTCATCCTAATGTGTATGCAACTATCTAGTTTTAGGTGTTGATCATCCCATATAAGAGTTTTTTTTTCTCTAGTTTTGAGAATACAACAACCTGTGTTTAGTTTTGGGAACATCTCATGTAAGAGTTTGTTTTCTCTCATTTCAAGAATTTGTAACCCAGTGTAAGACAAATATATGCCTAGTTTCAAGGACATCTTGTGTAAGAATTTGTTTGCTTTGATTTTGAGAATGTGCACCCTGTATGACATATATAAATTCTACATCTAGTTTTAGGCATGAAGTATCTCATGTAAGAGTGGATCCTTATAACAGTGTATCCTTAGAAAGGATAAGAGAAATATCAATGCCCCTCAATTGTAGGGACAATGAGAATAATTACACAACCTATAAGGAGAGATTATACATAAGAAAATGCACTATTCCAAGCAAGGAAAGGTCCAAAATAGGGAACACATATGTAATCAAATGAATGAATATTCAATGTAATAAAATATATTATGTTATGCAAAATGCAATTCTAAAGAAGAGGTAATCTTTGAAAAGGAGAGATGTAGAATTAAGATGAAGGATCACACACCTCTCTAAGGAGAGATTATTCGAAAGAGACGTACCATTTCAAGCAAGGAATAGATCTTGACCAAGAAATACACATGTACTCACATGAATGATAATTATATGTAATAAAGGACATCAAGTTATGAAAAATGAAACCAATAAAGGAAATAGTGAAACCTTAGATAGAGAGTAGAGATAAGATAATATTCTTTCCTCCCAAGCATAGAGGCAAAAATTAATTATGTTGCTACCCCAAGATAATTGTAATTAAAAAATAATCACCTCTTATGACAAAGAGCCCCTAATGAAGTAAACTACTAGTGTCATAGGGTGAGGAGAAATATGAAGGGTGAATGGAGTGCTAAGCCAATACCCCTTCAGCAAGGAAGAGTGTAAGATCAAGTGTAAGAGCTATGTGAGCTCTATTATATTGGTCTTGAATACATGTTTTATATCCTTTACATTTATTGGCAATTATACTCATCGGATTCATTTTGTTGTCATTGATGGCAACAAGATCAAATGGAAGTCATTTAGCAACATTAGGGGCCATTTCCCGATAGACACAAGCATTAGAGTATCCAGTATTATACCAGCACTAGCATCGGCATCAATACTTCAAGGAAGTCGACATCAAGGAAGATTTATTTAGAAAATCATTTTTTTAATTATTGTCGAGGCCTACATTGAATATCTTTTTTAATGTATTGTAAGCCGACATAAGGCATATTGTTTGTAATGGGTATATAGGTCAGTCTGCTAGGTCATTTTGTGTGTGTGAAAAGATGTGACATAGGAGAATATAGAAGAACTGTATAATGTGAAGTATATGTATGTAGATCATTTGTATGCAAATATTATATCATGCAATGATCTATAGATAGTTTGGAAAGAATTCTTGGAGGAGAAGAGATACTGATAGTAGTGTTCAGGGTTTATGAACCGGTACAGAGTAGAGCTAGAACCAGAACTCTATTTGGCATAGCAGATGTATTTTGTGAGTTCATTTTCAATGTTTTACTTCAGCAGAATCTTGTAGTCAGTAAGACTCTTTAGTGATGAGCAGTGTGATCTAGGCAGTGTGCCTTCCTGCATGTGAAGACCCCCATTATATGTAATATCCTTTCATATGGCCAGTGAACTGATATTGTGGGTCACAAATCCCACCGTGGTTTTTCCCCTTTGAGGTTTTCCACATATAAATTCTATGTGTTATGGTGTTCATTTATGTGGATGGTTTATTTGCTTCAAGTTATATGTTTATTTGTTTATCGGTTTATATGTGTATGGTATAAAAGGATAAAATCTTATCATATCGGCAGAACATTGATTCACTCCCCCCTCTTAGTGTTCTTGGATCCCAACAACATTTTCGAAGAGAATGAAAATAACCATGATGGAAAATAGAATGTTTATCACCTTCCTTATGCTTATAATTTTGATTAATTTTAATGAAATAAAAAACAACATTCTTATCATACTGCAATCTCGAAAAGACTCTAGTAGATAGTTTCTCTTGGTCATCAATAGGATCAAGTCTTGTCTCTTGAAATCTAGGACAAGGATTGATAGAAGAAGATGGATTGTTTTCTACGATTTTGACTATGACATTATCAATGAGTCCTTGAATTCTATTTTGAAAATCCATAAAATCATTGGTATCATGATCATTAGTTTGATGATTTGAGAAAAAAGGAGTTTTGAAGAAGAAGCACCTTTAGATGCATAATAGAGTTTATGTCTTGCAAATTACTCCATAAGTTTTTTAACCCTAAGGAGATCATCCATGGGTGAATGATGAGGATATCCTAGACCTTCTGTACTAACTTGTGTAGGAGGGTTTATAGGGACTTTTAATCCTTGTTCAAAATTTCCAAGACCTTGTCCTCTATAACCTTGTTTTGATATTATGTTATAGCCAATCCTATAAGATATTTTTAATTGAGAAGATGAAGGGGTATTAAAAATTAATTTATTTAAAATTTGTGGTGTAGGTGTACCTAGAAGGACCAAAGGGAGAAGTAGATAAAGAAGGAATATCCTTGGTAGGAAAATTCTCCTTTCTATCATCATGAATATCCACTTTGATAGGTTGGAAAGGGAGATCCTTATCATCTAAGACCTCATATTTATGTAATGTTATGTGGGGAGATAGATCATGAATGAAATACATAGCATAATCTTCTCTACACATGTTTTCATGGTTAAGATAAACTCTAGGAGAATAAGGGGGGTCTAGAGAGATTGAAACACCAATATTTTGACCTTGCCCCCTTGCACTAGGGTATGTGTATGAGAAGAATATGGTACCATGCTCATCTTAAATCCTTTCTCTCCATCAAAGAGATAATTGATAGGAGTATTGGATCTTTCTACACTCACATGAGATACCCTAGGAGAGGTGGAAGAATTAAGTTTTTCATTAGCATCTCTAGGATTATGATTTACAAAAGATTTTATGTGATCTACACATGTGATGCATTTTCCTAAAAAAAAACCATAAAAAAACATGCATCATGGATAAAAGCTTTAAGATTTAGTTTATTAATAGCGAACACTTTTGAAATTTTAAAAATGCAATATGCCAAAGTGCTATGAATGAAAAGAAGCAATATAAAGTGAAAGAAACCATTATCCAACACGTGATTTTGATAGATATAAGTGAAAAGAAATGTAATTATATTTGAAATAGAAAATAAAATTAAGTGTCATTATGATAGTCTAAGATTAGATCTAAAAACAAAAGTTATAAATTATGCAACCCACAAATCAAATTAACCAAAATGAATTAGGGTTTTTATGAATTTAACCTCTAAATTTATATTATTTGATAATATATATATATATATATATATATATATATAATCTATGAGTGCAAACTTGAAAATTAAAATGCCTACAAATTATATCTAAGAACAAAAATAAAAAATAGTGGTGTAAGGAGTTCAGTTCACCAAAATGTAATGTTGGTGAACACTAGCTATCAAATGAATGTAACTATAAGTGCATGAGCTATATTTTTTAGAAATGAATGCAAATATGAATCAATTAAGTACATATGAATCAAATCTAAAAATAAAAATTAGAAGGAATGTAATGAGAGTTGGATTCACCAAAATGTAATGGTGGGAAATTAGGGTTAAGGCTAAATTAATATAATAAAACCATTTAATTACCTAATTAACCATTACATTAGGGAGGAGAGGAATCTACTAGATCAGATTCCAACCTCCTTGGATAGGGGCTTTCTTCTCCTTAAGTTGAATTGAATGGGATTGTAGAAGATTAGGGAAAAATAGATGATTATTGAAGAGATCGGGTAGAAATAGTGACCTACAAATCGTGTACGGAGACACCAACCGCAACCTGGGAAAAATAAGATGTCATGGATCTATTCCCAGAAGTTCATCCTAGGTTTTCAAGATTAGGTAGTATCAATTCACCCTAGTCCTCTGATTTTTTCATCGCTGAAAGATGAACCTATTCGTCTCTGTGAATTATGTCGATCCTCCCGAATGCAGCTTTGTACTTGTTTCCTACACACAAAAAAGAACTTGGGGAAATTATTAGGAATAGAGGTTTCCCTAAGTCAGGCCCTAGTTTAGGAATTAACCTTGAATGAAATAGCCTTGATAGATTAAAATTATGATCAGATTCCAACCTCCTTGGATAGGGGCTTTCTTCTCCTTAAGTTGAATTGAATGGGATTGTAGAAGATTATGGAAAGATAGGTGATTATTGAAGAGATCAGGTAGAAATAGAATCGTGTACGGAGACACCAACTACAACCTGGGAAAAATAAGATGTCACGGATCTATTCTGAGAAGTTCATCCTAGTTTTCTGGGACTAGGTAGTATCAATTCACCCTGGTCCTCTGAATTTATCATCGTTGAAAGGTAAACCTATTCGTCTCTGTGAATTATGTCGATCCTCCTGAATGCAGCTTTGTACTTGTTTCCTACACACAAAAAAAGAAAGGGGAAATTGTTGGGAATAGGGGTTTCCCTAAGTCAGATCTCAGTTTAGGAATTAATCTTGAATGAAATAATGCAAATATTGAAATAAATGCTGAAAAGATATATCTCAAATCTACAATTGTTGATGATGATGCTTTACTCTTTGAATGTAATCACAAATGTTGTATGAAATGTCATGAACATGACAACACCCTAATGACACACACATGCTTGCATAATAATTGACATGACTTTGCTCCATAATGGTTGATGATGAGTGTGCAGCCTTGAAGATCTCTGAAAATACCTGATAATGAATGCTTCATAGATGCATGAATGTTAGATTGCTTGTAGATGGAGACTTAGATGTAAAATAAATTGATATAATGTCTTTTTATAGGGGTTTCTGAGTAAATTACCAATTAGCCCGACCTCTAATAGTCATGTATAGTCATGGCGATGAATTCCCATGGGGGGAAAACAACACCCACCGTATTTTAAATTTGGGCCCCTTTGAGGGGGACCATGACATTTTAGGGCACCATGGTCCAAACCAGAATGTAGCATGATCTAGTCCCACTTCAAAGGGGACCAAACCAAGGTGTCAGGGAGGTGGGTATTACTTTGTGGGACTCACAACATGTTGTACATGACATCAAAGTTGGACCTAATTAGCACAAATCGGACCTAGAGAGGTGATGCGGATGGAACACGCTAAAAGGGAAGCACACACATGAGGTGTAAATTGGACCGATGACAATTTACAATACTAAAAATAGAAATAAAAATCATAGAGAGGAAAACTTGGCACAATATGTTGTGTTTGATTTCTATTAACAACCTGATCATAAAATGTTAAGGTTTAAGGTAATTGCTAATTATTGAATATTCAAAAGTGTATTTACAAAAGATGGTGAACTCCCATTACATTACACATGTAGTCCTATAGAATGATTTAGATTTGAACTTAATACAAGTGTTGTAACTGAAATATTCTTTGTATATTTTATGTGTGTCCATTATTATTATAGTCACATAAATCTATCCAGTTTAATTAAATGAATATTTGCTATTTATTTGATTAAAAACCTACTAGCCATCAATTAATTAAATTAATATTTAATTAATTCATCATCAAACATTATCCTATTAATTAAATAAATTATTCAATTTATTTTAATTCATTCATTAAACCAAATTCAAAATCAATTAAATGAATAAATCCTATTTATTCAATTTAATCCCCCTTTCCTCTTTTAAATAAATAAATAAAACATTTATTTAAATAATTAAATCCCCCCCACTTGCATTCTCCTAAAAATGCAACTTGCACATATTTGTTGAAATAAATGAATTTTATTTTAGTAAAAATCCTATTTTCCCTCACCCACCAAACCCACTTGCAATCCTAACCCCCTTCTAGATTCTTCTAACCCCTTCTTAATTAGCCTAATCTATCCCCTAAATATTGTCACATTCCTAAGAAACTTAGAGTCACTTCTCAAAGACTCCAAAGTCTTTGAAAAACATTTAATGATTTATGTGTCCAACAAGCTAACCTCTAAAAGTCTTCCAAACCACTTATGGCTCTTACATGACCATTAGTGGTTAACTCAACTCACCCACATAGTTAGGGACTTTGACCCCTAACTTAACCCTCATGTGACCCATGTGTCTTCTCAAGCATTTATTGCTTTGACCATGGTTATCCTCACTAATTCTTGCACAAGAGTTTGTGTGGGAGAAAAAGTGACACTAAGCAAACATGCCCTAATCTCACTTTCAACCACACACTTGTGGAATACGAAAGAGCCTAGAGGTATCACACAATTGGCTACTTCTTCTTTTGGAAGAGAGAGCCACGGGCTACCTATTAGGATTTCTATTCCTTTGTTGTAATTGAAAGATGAAATGATGCAAGTTCAATCCCTAACCCCAAAGTGCAAGTATGAACTAATGACAAGATTGCAGAATTGAACTTAAATAATGAAAAGTTGTAAACACAAGGACAAGACAAGAATGCAAATGCGTACCCGGAGTTAAAATCTGACTGAAAATGTTCGGGACGGGGGCGCAGGCGCCACTGTCCTGATTCTGCCCCTGAAACTGCTCCGGAAACTGTTGTTTTGCACTCTGGAAAAGCTATCAAAAATGCTGAAAATGCTGTATGTCAGGAGGACCAGGGCGCCCAGCGCCCCTGTCCTGGCAGGACTAGGGCGCCCCACGCCCCTGTCCTGGTATTTTGCTTTGAGATTTGGTGTGTTGTTTGGTCTCCGTCTGCTTCTTCCGGATCTGTAACTTGCGGCGTCATCCGAGTCCTGAAACCTACACTTATATCTGAAAAGGTGTTTGAGCGGCTATATAGGGTTTTGCCTTAGTCAAACCCCCGCTTCAGTGATTTCCACCTCCACGAATAGCCAAGTCGTATTGTAAAATGTATTGTGTGTGCAGACCTAGTGTGTGTGCAAGGTCCTAAAATGCAAGAAAGCAAACTAGAGCAACCTAGAAAGTAAACCCTAATTGCTTGTAAATGATAATGTAAATGCTCTAAATCAAGATGCAAAGTGATCTAAAGCATGAATAAGTGATATATTGAAGCTTATGCAAAGACATGAAAACAACATGAAATCATACCCAACCCCAAGGGAGGGGTACAAGCCAATCTTCAGTCGGTAATCTCCTATTGTTCTTCAATGTCTTCCAAGCCCTAAATGGATGAATTAAATTGATGAATGCTTGATGGATGGATGTTGAATTTTGTTGAAGTCTTCAAAGATCTGCTCTTTCACTGCATATGAGGTTCCTGAAAACAAAATCGGATCCTTTCAAATGAAGAAAGAGAGCTCTTATGTATGAAACCCTAGGTCTTAATTTCAACTTTAGGCCGACTTAGAGATTGAATCTCCCGCCAATTTCTTGGGGTTAAGCTTTATTTTATGATTGGATCGCGCTCCTAAAATTTCAGGAAAAATGTCCGGGACCATGTTGCACTCCGGGCGCCATGGTCCCGACAACTTTTCACCAAATTTTCAGGACTGTCGGATATGATGATTTTAGAGAGAATCCCAAAGTTACAGGTGATTTCGAGATGTTTTGACCCCCGAAATCAAGCCCCCAAGCTTGAAATAGGACCTAATTAGGGTTTTTGATTAAATGATGTATTGGAAGAATAAAATGAAAGGGGCACACTTTAATGAAAAGGCCCAACTTTATGATATGGAAGATGATGAAGTAGAACCTTAGACCTAATTAATTTGATTAATTAAGTGCTAAAGGGGAAAAGCAATGCAAAATGCGCCAAGGCGGGTGTTAAACTAGGTGTGAAATTGTACCACCCTAGCAAGTGCGTACAATTTACGACGCTACATTTAGCCCCCACTTTAGCGGTCATATGAACACTACGTGCATATGAAAGCTAAAGTACAGAAAAGTAAACATTATTTGAAAAGGATATATCCATAAGTCTGTCGAACGAAGCCCCCAGCGGTATCTGCAGTACACAATTAGGAACCACACCCTACAAAACACACGTTAGATCACAAAATCACCTAATGCTTACTAAGGAAGGTGATGAAAATTCGAGGGTAGCTATATGCCCCCCCCTGTTTCGGCTTGCTAATTTTAGTGAGTTGAAACAGGGTATCATGTTTACCACTTCGAATTGTTAAAGAATATTGATGACAGATGCTCACAAGAAGATTTGATATGAGATCAAAAACTAATGGAGAATCATTTGGTAAGAAAGAGGACTAAATCTCAATTCCAACGCAACAAAGAGTGTGAGGATTTGAGAGTTCTCTAACACAAGATGAAGGATGTAAATGGAAACAAAATGCAAAGAGAAGAAAAGAAAGGAGAAAAGCATGAATACACACATTGGTGATCCATGAGAAGAATAGTGAGAGAGAAAACATGGACTTCTCGCCCCTAGATCTTGTCTAGGTGATCCATGAGAAAAGGACATGGAAAACTAGCCCCTAGAGTCTGTCTAGGTGATCCATGTAAGGGAGGAGAGTGAGAAAGTCTAGCCTTATGCCGCTAGTTCCACTCAACCTCGTGCATGTGTGTGTAAGTGAGGTTGGAAGCACCTCATAGGAGTCTATGCCCGAGTATGCTACAACCTGTATATGTATAGTACAAAAGCGTGACATCTCGCTCTAAGAGTCTGTGCTCTGGTTCTGAGAATAATCACCCTGCATAAAAGAAAAATGGAGACATCTCGCTCTAAGAGTCTGTGCTCTGGTTTCGAGAATGACCCATTGCTCAAAAAGTGTAATGTTTATGTCATAAGTAAAGTAGAACAAGGATACCTACCTTTATTACAAAAGAAGATACCCAAAAAATGCAACAATGTCATAGATCCAAGCAAGAGAGTTTTTCACTCTTTAAGCAAGGATAAGATAGTTGAAAAGGGATATCTTGTAATATGTGTAAAGGAGATCCTTAGAGGAGAAGAGATCTTTGTACAAAAAGACACCTATCCTCGAGAGGACAAATATAACATCTTCTAGAATAAGACAAAGAAGAGAATAAGAATGCAATACTTCCTTCTTTTGCAAGGTGAAAGTGATTCTTAATGAAGGATGACGATCTTTTTAACCCAATCGGGACAGTGAATTCATTATGGATGTATTTTACCAAGTGCAAAAGAGGTTGTAGTCAAGGACTTACACCTCTTGTAAGAGAGAATCCTTGGACAAACAACAACAAATGCATACAAGGCATAACATCAAGTAATAAAGTCCACACCATCCACAAAATAGGAAAAAGTGGATCCTTAGATAAACATAAGGAAAGATCATTGCCTCCCAAGGATAAGGACAATGAGAAGGACTTACACAATCTTCTAGGGAGAGATTTGGACATAAGCAAAAGAAGAGATGTATGAAATCACTCTTGTCCCCATAGGAACAAGAAAATTAGGCTATTATGTTGCTTCAAAAATATGATTGCACTTGAAATTGTACCATCATGAATGACAATGAGCCCCCAGTAAATGAGCTACCAATGTCACATAATGATGAGCAACATAACAGCCATTAATGTTATCTAAAGACATGATAGATTGAATGAGGTATTTGAATATGACATGCTAAATGCTCAACTATAAGTGAGATCAAAAACATGTATAAAGTGATAAAAATTGAAGAAGAAAAGTCACAAGAAATCTTAGAAGAGGGATGAGTGTAATTTATTAGAGCCTTATCCTTGGAGGAAAGGACTTTATGATGAATAGGAAATAAAGATTCATAAGTGGATTTAGAAATTTGAGGGGAGTCATAAAGAGATTTATTCATCGCCAAGATTTCCTTATGAGGGGAATGAGAGTTGATAGAAGTAGAAGATGATTTAGTTGAAGTGAGATCATCATCACTACTAAATATAGCATTCACATTGAGAGATGGTCTTTTAGATGCTTTGGTACGTTTGCAGGGATTATAGCCGAGTCCAAAGGCATCATTGTAAAAATTAGTCTCTAGAGGAACTTTTATCCCTTGTTCATGAGCACCACAACCATTTCCATGATACCCATGCTTAGCAAAAATGCGAAAATCATGACCATAACGATCAGCCATTTCAGGAAGAGAAGGTGGTTTTTCATAAGACAAAGAATCAAACTCTTCATAATTAGAGGTGTGAGGAGAAGAAGTTTGAGAGGCGGCCACAAAATTATTGCTCATAGGTTCAAGTAAGACTGATTGATCTCTAGTTTCTTCCTTCTTTTTACCTTTAAGATCTCTAGGAGGAACCCTATATTCACCTACAAAGGTGGGATTAAAATCAAGGGATCCCCAATCGTCTTCTGCGAGAACCTTCTCAGGATCAAAAGCCTTTTCATGTGTAGACTCAAGTCGAGAAGGATCTTCTTCAGGAGCTTCAGACTCATCCAAAGAATTTTGATTATTAGAGGGTGATGATTCATCCATAGGTATCTTGTTCAAAGAGTCATTACTAGAAGAGGAAGGCTTAGATGTTTGCAAACAAGCTTGAAGATTAGTGTCACCTATCAAGGTATATGTCTTATTGTTATAAATGAATTTAACTTGTCTATGCAATGTAGAGGGGACAGCTTGCATACTGTGAATCCAAGGCCTCCCTAATAACAAGTTGTATGTTAGATTTCCCGACATAACATGGATAGGAGTAGGCAAAGTAACAGGTCCCACTGTGATGGGTAAGGTGATAATACCTAATGAAGTCTTAGCCACATTGCCAAAGCCTCGAATGGGACGAGAGTCAGGCTCAATAAGGGATGTATCCACATTCATCTTATGCAATAGATTGATGCTACACACATTAAGGCCAGAGCCATTATCTACCAGTGTTCATCTTATAGCAGTGTCATTTATGATAACCACAATCATCAAGGGATCATATTGATGTTGAATTTCACTAGTAGGCAACTCATCTTGGGTAAACACAATTTGAGCTTTAGGATTCATCACAGAGTTAACTAAAGATGCTATACTACTAGATGTATTCGGTGGAGGAACATTCAAATCTTTCAAGGCATCTTGTAACATTCCATGATGAGCGGAAGAAGTTTGGATCAAATCCCAAAGGGATATCTTAGCAGGGGTAGCTTTAAGTTGTTCTATGAGATCATATTCCTTACCAAGAACTTGTGAAATCCAAGGAGCTTGAGGAAGAATAGGTTGGGAAGGAGGAAGCGAAGTTGGGCTAACTGGAGGAGGATTAGGTTGCCTATTGTTTCTTGTGTTATAGGTATGAGCAACCGCATGATAACTCTCTCTAGTCAGTTGCTTAGCATACTCATAAGGGCTCTTAGTAGAATAACCTCCTTGCACAGTAATAATAGGTTTCTTAGGAGTGCAAAAAGAATCATTAGCATAACCACCTTGAACCACTAAGATAGGCTTATTTAAAGGTTGAGAATTTTGAGAAGGACAAGCACCTTGGACAGTAAAGAGAGGTTTGTTAGGTGTTTCATTCACATGTATCAAATTGATTGAGGATGGTTTAGAGGAATGAAAAAAAGTGTTGGAAGAATTGTTGATAGTCTTCTCTTGCACTAAAATCTCATCATGAATTAAATCAATTTTAGGAGAGAGACAAGGGATAGGCATTGATGTTCTAGTAGGAAGAGTAATACTAGGAAAGGTCATATCATCCTCTATCATCAAAGGATCTACATGGGGAATAAACTCTCTAGGAGAAGGATCAACATTACTCTCTAAAGTCTCACTTTTGAGAGGGAGATCTTTGAAAGAAATGTTAACCATCTTGCTTTGAACTAGGGTTTCCTTATGAGTAGAACCAAGTTGAGGAGAGGGAGATGCTTTATTTCTAGAGGAATAATAATTGAGATTCAAGGAAGGGGAGAAACTATCACGGGAGAGAGAATAATCTACACCTTCTTCTAATGGTTCATCCCAAATAGTGAGGTTGTTGAAAGGAATGTTTGAAGTATTGTCAATTTCGGGAGAGGAGATAACATTGTTTATTAATTCCTCATCCTTAGGAGGAAGAGCATCAATAGATGTGTTAAACTCATCCTCTTTCCTCAAAATATGTTCAATATGATCTTTAGGGGAGAGAGAATTAAGGAAATTTCTTATTATTTCATCTTCTTTCTCTAAGGGATGCTTATGTGTAAGACAAACTTTAGGAGATGGGTAAGCATTTATCATTAATTCATCATCTCTAGTGGGAATTTTGTTGGAAAAGGAAATGCCATCACTAGGAAATGTAGGGATAATGTCATCTTCTTGCACAAAAGGATCCTCATGAAGGGAGTGTTTTTTAGGAGGAACATGAACATATTTCTCCAAAGATTCATGCTTAGGAAAGAGATCTTTGAAAGAAGTGTTCATAACCTCTTGTTGCACTAACATGCCCCCATTGGAAGGACCAACTTTAGGAGAAAATAAGTCAATGTCCATAAATACCTTTTCACTTAGAGAGGCATCATGTAGGGAAGGTGAAGTACCATTAAGAAAGGTGTTTATGATATCATTCTCTTCCTCTAGGATAGCTAAATAGGAAGGGCACATTTTAGGAGAGTTGTCAAGATCACTCTTAAAGTCTTCATCCTTAGAGCATGGAAGAGTCTCAAAGGGATTGGTAGCAACTCTTTTAGGCACTAAAATGTTGTTATAGATGGGGGGAGGTTCTTTAGGAGAAGGAAAAATTGAAACAAGGGAAGCTAACCCATTATCAAATGAATGCATCATGACAACAATTTTCCTCTTTCAAATGATAACACATGCAAAATAGAAGGAAATGTTCAATTTTAACCAATGCAAGCACTTAGAATGTAGACTTAGAAAATTAAATTTATGATTCAAATGAGTTCCTAAATCAGATTTGAAATTATTGATCCCAATTAAGCTATCCACAAGTTCAACTTTGAATTGAAAAACTTAGGGTTTTAGCAAAAATTTTCTCTAAATTTTTTTTTGAATCTTGCAAGAAATTAAAACTTGTAAATAGCATAAACACTCAAACTTGAAAACATAAATCAGAATTAGAGAAGATTGGAGTTCACGTCGGGTTCACCAAAATGTGTGGGAGAAAAAGTGACACTAAGCAAACATGCCCTAATCTCACTTTCAACCACACACTTGTGGAATACGAAAGAGCCTAGAGGTATCACACAATTGGCTACTTCTTCTTGTGGAAGAGAGAGCCACGGGCTACCTATTAGGATTTCTATTCCTTTGTTGTAATTGAAAGATGAAATGATGCAAGTTCAATCCCTAACCCCAAAGTGCAAGTATGAACTAATGACAAGATTGCAGAATTGAACTTAAATAATGAAAAGATGTAAACACAAGGACAAGACAAGAATGCAAATGCGTACCCGGAGTTAAAATATGACTGAAAATGTTTGGGACGGGGGTGCGGGCGCCACTGTCCTGATTCTACCCCTGAAACTGCTCCGAAAACTGTTGTTTTGCACTCTGGAAAAGCTGTCAAAAAAGCTGAAAATGCTGTCTGTCAGGAGGACCAGGGCGCCCAGCGCCCCTATCCCAGGGACCAGGGTGCCTAGCGCCCCTATCCTGGCAGGACCAGGGCACCCCACGCCCTTGTCCTGGTCTTTTGCTTTGAGATTTGGTGTGTTGTTTGGTCTCCGTCTGCTTCTTCCGGATCTGTAACTTGCAGCGTCGTCCGAGTCCTGAAACCTGCACTTATATCTGAAAAGGTGTTTGGGCAGCTATATAGGGTTTTGCCTTAGTCAAACCCCCACTTCAGTGATTTCCACCTCCACGAATAGCCAAGTCGTATTGTAAAATGTATTGTGTGTGCAGACCTAGTGTGTGTGCAAGGTCCTAAAATGCAAGAAAGCAAACTAGAGCAACCTAGAAAGTAAACCCTAATTGCTTGTAAATGATAATGTAAATGCTATAAATCAAGATGCAAAGTGATCTAAAGCATGAATAAGTGATATATTGAAGCTTATGCAAAGACATGAAAACAACATGAAATAATACCCAACCCCAAGGGAGGGGTATAAGCCAATCTTCAGTCGGTAATCTCCTATTGTTATTCAATGTCTTCCAAGCCCTAAATGGATGAATTAAATTGATGAATGCTTGATGGATGGATGTTGAATGTTGTTGAAGTCTTCAAAGATCTGCTCTTCCGTTGCATATGAGGTTCCTGAAAACAAAATCGGATCCTTTCAAATGAAGAAAGAGAGCTCTTATGTATGAAACCCTAGGTCTTAATTTCAACTTTAGGCTGACTTAGAGATTGAATCTCCCACCAATTTCTTGGGGTTAAGCTTTATTTTATGATTGGATCGCACTCCTAAAATTTTGGGAAAAATGTCCGGGACCATGTTGCACTCCGGGCGCCATGGTCCCGACAACTTTTCACCAAATTTTCAGGACTGTCGGATATGATGATTTTAGAGAGAATCCCGAAGTTACAGGTGATTTCGAGATGTTTTGACCCCCGAAATCAAGCCCCCAAGCTCGAAATAGGACCTAATTAGGGTTTTTGATTAAATGATGTATTGGAAGAATAAAATGAAAGGGGCACACTTTAATGAAAAGGCCCAACTTTATGATATGGAAGATGATGAAGTAGAACCTTAGACCTAACTAATTTGATTAATTAAGTGCTAAAGGGGAAAAGCAATGCAAAATGCAAAATGCGCCAAGGCGGGTGTTAAACTAGGTGTGAAATTGTACCACCCTAGCAAGTGCGTACAATTTACGACACTACAGAGTTTATCCATTGGATAAAAGCATTATTCTTTGAATAATGAATTTATCCATTCAACTCAGCATTAACCTTACATCCCAAGTTAACCCTCAGGTCATGCCAAGCATTTAATTCTTCTTCCCTCTCCTCTCAACCCATCTCATGTTGACACTTGTCATCTTGGGATTGGGTTGAAATCCCTCACATGGATCACAAACCATTCAATCGTGACCCTTATTGAGATTACTCAATCTCAACCATTCATTGCTCCATTTTACCTATAAATAGAGCTCACATTCCTCATTTTCAAATCCTCAAGCACTTAGCATTCTAAGCCATAATCCTAAAAAACTTGCATGCATTTACATTATAGCCATTTTTAGAGAGCATTAGATAATCAATCATATTCACTCTTTTGTTTTAAAATCAACACTAGCTAATTAGATAATCTCTTATTTTAGCTCTTGTTCACATTTGCATAACATTTTAGATTAATCATCTTTTCATTGTGAACCTCCATAAGGCATCCATAGTGCAAAAAGTTATCGAGAGCTACACTAATTTAGAACTTGGAGAGGAGAGGAACAAGGGAGGAGGAGCTACAAGCATGGTAGAAGACATTTGGAGATGTCTTCGCGCATTTATTTTCATAGTTAAATGCTTTACTCTGTTTTTAGTGTCTCTCTTGGTATGCCTGCCTAGATTCATCTTTGGTTGATTAACACTAACATTTCTCTTGGTTTCTTGTGTTTTTATGTGTTATACGACCACAAGTTTTTGTCTAACAACCTCCCATTTTGCAGAGCATCATTTGGTGAACCCAACATGAATCAAAGACCAGCCTTTTTTGGAAAACTAACTTTTTGACTATTTTACTTGACACACAGGTCACGCTTCGGCGCTTTTGTTCGCGCTTTAGCGCTATTGCAAATTTAGTCTTTTAGCGCTATTGTCTTTACAATAGCACTATTGTCCCTACAATAGCACTATTGTCCCAAAATTTTGTGTTGTTGGCTATAGTATAGCGCTATTGACCTTTAAGTAGCACTTTTGTTCCTGTATTAGCGCGTTTGTCTTTCTATATAATATTGTCTATTAGCGTTTTTGTCTTTATCATCTCACTTTTGTGTTAAGTAGTGCTTCTATTCTCACACAGAGTAGTTTTATTGTAACAGAGCATTGTAAAAAATGCCTTGTAACCGATAAACTAATTTTTCTTAGGCTTGTGGAAGCCCACCATGTGTTCGGATTTTAGTGACTTTTCGTTTGTTGTGCAGGTTTGAAATAACCCATTTTATTGCTTAAAATTTTAGAAATCCCTTTTTCTTTATTGTATTGCAAGTTAAAACAAACTTAAAACACTTCATTTGGTTCTTAAAAATCAAACTTAAAACACTTCATTTTGGTGTATTAAAATTCACAACAAACTTGGTTTTTTTCATGCAAGATAGGCAAACTTGAACACTTCATTTTGGTGCCTAAAACTCAACAAAACAACTTTTGATTTCCTTGCATCAACTCAAGTTAAAAATTCACAATCCACACTTTGTTTGGGCAAATAAAAAGAACAATCAACTTGTTTTGTTTTTGCAAAATGATTTACTTCAAGCAAACATGTTTTTCATTAAGTTGACCAGGATTTCATTTTTCCTAGTTTACTCAACATATTGCCTTTGAAGGACAAAAAGAACACCATGGTTGTTGGAAAAACATCTCCAAATAGTTAGATCACCATTGCAATAATAAGTTAAAAAGAACAAGTGCCTTTTGTGTTTGGCACGCTTGTGCAAAGTTGGTCAAGTGGTCCTACTTCTAACACACACTATCCTCTCCCTTGGCTTTCATTGTCCTAGGTGCAAGAGAAAAGTGTTAGTAACACTCAAAATTTTATCTTTTAAGAGAGGCCTGTCAAGAGACACATCACTCTTGGGAATGACCTCGTGTGGTAAATCCTTCGAGCTGCTATAGAAATCAGGTGTGAATGAAAGTTGTAGCCTTGGGTATAGTTGTTCCTATAGTGTAACTTGCCGAAAGGACAAATGGGCCCCACCACAAATTACAAGGCTCTTAAGTGAGTCACTATAGAATGAACTTATGTCCAAAAACATCAAAAATTACTAAACACCTTTAAGTAGTAGCCAACTCATTCTATTGATTGAGAATATTTGTGATAAATTCAGTGCAAGAGCATAGAAGGTTTTGCTCCCAAGATACTCACCATACATATTTCCTTGAGTAGAAACATAGCTTTTTGAAAGGTTACTTGTAGCTTGATAAAAGTGGTGATTCCCCCATCATAGGGATCATCTATTTTTTATGCTCGTGAAAGACTTATTATATCACATCCTTACCTGCCACGGCGGGATTCATAAGGTATGTAGTACCAAAGTTGAAGAAATATCAAGATGTGGGCTGAAATTATCGCAACTGGTCATTTGACCTTAGGGATAAAGTGTGTTTGAAGTGTCTTCATTTTGTGTCAAGGCCAGTGATAAACTGAGCCGACTTCAGGCTTTTTGTGAAAACATACTCAAAAACATTTTTGAAAAAGAAAGGGTCATAAAAAGTCCAAAGATTGGGTTGATCTAGACCCATTATTACTTGTGCCTTTTGAGGCAACATTCTTGTGTTTGTGTGCTTTCTTTGTTTTCTTGTCAAAGGAAAAATCAAAAAAATCCAGTTCCCAAAGATAAGTATTCATCCAACCCAAACATTTTCAAATCCCAACAAAGATCAAAAACAAAAGAGCAAACAACAAAAATGTCAAACTATATGACCATTATTCACATCTTGAGAAAGAAGAATCTTCATCAACATGTCAACTTGAAGAGAAGACCATTAAGCTCAAAGGCTTTCATCAACAGAAGAAAATTATTCTATCTTAATAGACAAATCTTTGTCTCACATAGAACCTTCTTACGTCACATGCATCTATATCTTCAAGGAAAATCAAACGAATTTGATCAAGTCATTAAACTGTAGAGCTCTTACTCAATATAGAGATTTAAGCTATCATCAAAACAAAGGAGGCAAAATCAATCCTGCCTTCTTTCCAAACATTTGCATCACATATAATTTAGCTAGGGAAGAACCACCAACCCTTGAAAGAGAAGAAGAGTTTGTTCCTTTTATAACACAAAGTTTCTATTGAAGTTAACATTTCATCCATTCTCACATTCACACCTCATCAAATCCATTCCAACTCTCAAAACATCAAGAGGTTTTTGTCCTAAGTTCTATCTTGATATTGCTTGAATCAAACAAAATACATCACTTTTTAGAGTGTCTCTACATCTAGGATAAACTCGTCCTAAGAGGCATTTCTACGCAGGTTAAAACTAGTCTATGAGTGAATTCTCTCATTAATAGGTAGTTGAGTCTGTAACACATCTCAGATCTCTCTAAACCTTATCATATCAAACATTGTCAACAAAACACAACAAGCAATTCAAGGAAGGACTTTGGTAACATCTACCTTTACTGTTAGAGATCCATATGTAAAACACTTCACCGATCATTAATCTTTCATTTCATCACCAACTCATCATCATTTTCACAAAACTTCAAGAAAAACTTGTAAACAAAATGGCTCAAACCAAATCAAGGTCTAGACAACAAGAAATTGAAGAGGAAGAGGAGGAAAATCTTAATTAATTCCAAGAAGCTCTTGGAGGAAATGCAAATGATGAAAATCCAAGTACTCCTACTCCTGCAGCAATAGAAAGGGCACAACACAACCCTCTCTTTAATCGACTTTTTAACGAGATCCTCAGGAACAACACTGATGCTCACTTGTTATGACTTGCCCAAGAGGGAGCCAAACTACCCTCTAATTTTGGTATTGCACAACTAAGACAAGCATCGGAACACCAAAGTCATAATGAGGATGGAAGAGGTCAAGATCCCATCAGATACAACCTTCATCAAAAAAATCCCCCACCTCCTCCTCCTCCAAATGATAGACATGTTATGGCAACAAGTCGAGAATCCCTCCCAACAACTCCACAGTGGTGTGAAAACAAACCAGTTTTCACTTAATGATATTTGTCCCTATCCCTTTGGTAGGAATCTACATATGCCACCTTTTCCACGAGGGTTTGAAACACCTAAGCTTGAAGAGTACCGAGGAAAAGGAGACCCTCATGATCATGTTAGATAATTTCATTTAGCATGCCTAGAAGTGGCATATGAGGATAGATACCTAATGCGACTCTTTCCCCAAAGTTTGGCAAGGACAACCACGCAATGGTTTTCCTAACTAATAGGTGGCATTAGGACATTCGAAGAACTGGTCCAGATATTCATTGCACATTACTCACATAACATTGAATGCAATGTCACCATGGCAAACCTATGTAACACCAAGCGAAAACCAGGGGAGCTATTTTCAGCTTTCCTACAACACTGGTGACAAATCTCTAGCAGACATTCCCTTCAGCTACCTGAAAGAGAGCTAGTGGAAATCTTTATTTCCAACCTAAACGAAGAAATTAAATTTCATTTAGACATGAAAGGCATCGGGTCTTTCAATGACATGATCGCATCAGGTTTAAAATGTGAACAGGCCCTCATCAAAAAGGGGCTTATCAAAATATACAATGAACCCAAAGATGCCCCTCGCCCGCGATTCAACGGTGATAAACCTAACTTCTGTAATAAAAAACAAGAACATCATCAATGATGGGGTTTTAGATGCAAGAACTATTAAAAGTGCACAACCTGTGGTCCGATTTGCGGGACAAAACCCCCCAGCCGAGAATAACATGGTTGCTCCCCCAAATCAAGGACGCAATGTACCTCAAGAGGAACCAAGACAACGCCAACAAAATTATAAACAACAATGAACATACACTCCCTTAAGGGAACCTATTGAAATGGTGTTACGTCAATTGGTTTCTCAAAATCTGGTAACCTTACCATAGACATCAAATTATGAACCTCAAGTGAAACCTTCATGGTGGAGGGATACTGAACATTGCGACTTCAATCAAGGGAAAGGGCATAAGACAAGCAATTTTCACATATTGAAAGATCTTATTCAGGACCTCATTGACCGAGGTGAGATTGAAATAGAAGGACACGACCCAAAAACAACAAACAATGATCATCTCATGTTCAAAAATCCACTTCCATCACAAGATCAAAGGGGTCCTTCCACTTCAGAGAGAAACACAGATACCACTGATTATACGCGAGTTGCCTATAATTACACTGTGAATCACCTATATAATGCCAGTGAACAAATTGCAATTATTACCATCAAAAATCCTAGCTCCACCTACAATGTTGTTATATGTCATGAAAAGATCACCATCAAAGTAGCTCCACAAGGTACACCTTCCATCCCAAAGCAGTATAACCTAGTGGAACAATTAGATAAAATGCCCGCACTGATATCTATCTTAGAGATATTATGCCTATCCCCGTCTCATAAAACAATCTTGGATCAAGATATCCAAGAGGTGTCACTACCTACAAATCTAAATACAGATCAGTTCCAAGCTATGGTTGGCAATCTAAGATCATCACCTTGTCTCACTTTTTCTAAAAGTGACAATACATCCTTCCAACAACCTCATAACGCCTCACTCCACATTGAAGGGTTTATCAACCAACATAGGATCAAGCAAGTCTTGAGCGACAATGGAGCAGGCTTAAATATCTGTACACCACAATTGGTCACTACATTGGGGTATGCAGTTGAATCAATGGATCCTCACAAAAAGATAACCATAAAAGCTTATGATGATGCAGAGCATTCATCCAAAGGAGCAGTTGTGCTACCAATTTGAGTGGGCCCAGTGGTGAAACACATTATATGTCAAGTTCTAGATCTTCCTCTACCATATAATTTATTGTTAGGAAGACCTTGGATACATGCAATGCAAGCCATTCCATCCACCTACCACCAGTGTATCAAGTTCCCTCATAATGGTGTAGAAATTACAATCCTAGGTGATGCAAATCCATTTGCATATTGTAACAATATCAACCATCAACTAGAGATTATTGTTCCTAACAACAAAGAAGCCACCTCATCCACCTCATATGTAAGTCCCACCTCTCTTTCCAGTTCAAACACCACTATACCCAAGCAAGAGAAACTCAAGATGAAAATGATAGAGGAAGGTCTCGGGGAGTACAATCTCAGCCAACTCTTTTATGTTGGGCAACTACCCACTTCTCCTAGAACTCATGGTAAA
This sequence comes from Cryptomeria japonica, assembly GCF_030272615.1. Taxonomy (NCBI): domain Eukaryota; kingdom Viridiplantae; phylum Streptophyta; class Pinopsida; order Cupressales; family Cupressaceae; genus Cryptomeria; species Cryptomeria japonica. The sequence continues at coordinate 137,614,513 of NC_081405.1, read as the reverse complement.
CCTCAAAGGTTACTTCAAACACCACTAGTCAAGCCAACCTGCACTTTGGCGCCTTTCATCCTTGGAAAGAGTCAAGAAGAAGAGACCAGACATGAGGACTTGGCAGAATGGATCTATAAAGACCCTATCACCATGGACATCCCACAAGCTAAGCTTCCCACAGATCAGTATGGAAAAGGCCTTCTCATTATGCAAAGAATGGATTATGATGGTTAGAGTGCTTTGGGACCTTGCAAGCAAGGACAACATGAGCCGTTACAGACAGAATTAAAGCCCAAAGATAACACTAGCTTAGACTTTCAAAAGGAGATCCTTCCTAAACTCATATTCAAAGGAAAACCTAGCAAACCTCTATATCAGCCTAAAACTCTAAAGAGGCTACCTTTGATTATATCAGTAGCACCAAGAACCACACCAATTATTCCAATATGGTTGAACATCCTAGCAACACCATCCACAACACCAAATATCCCACCAATCAAACCAATAACTCCATCAACAGCAGCAACCACATTAACAACACCATTAGCAGTATTAGAACCCCCAGCAGTATCAACAATACTAGCAATTCCAGCAGAAGCAACAGATTGAACAACGCTGATACTCCCCGTATCAGATTCTTTGATCTCCATCATCCTTCCTACAGCACTGATCATTTCATCTACAATGGTACATCAACCGATCACACCTGCAGTGTTTAACTCAAAAGACATCCCTGTATGGTATAACAATCGGATATTGGAAAGCAACTTAGAGACCAACTCACATGAGTGGGGATTTGATTCCATCCAGCTTAATACTTCAGATAAGGACCATGCATCACTACCTCCACCTCGCAAAGACATCATGTTTATGGAGAAGCACAGATAAAGACCTCTTGGGTTCCTGAACTGGAAACATCTTCCACAAACCCTACATCACATCCTATGCTTGATTCTGATAGGGAGAGTACCATAAACGACCTTCACCACAACATCTTGACCCTCACTAAAACATCTCATGAACTTAACCTGATCGATGAGGTAATGCCTATTAAACATCTTGAACTCATCAAATGGAATCAATCTCATCCCCCATACCTTGACCAATTCCAAAACAATGAGGCAATCATTGACATTTTGGAACTAAGGGATAACATACCAAGCGAGGATCACAAAGATGGATTCACCATTGAACTTAATAGCGCAACATACTTCGATGCGGATGCCAAACCTTTCAACTACAAAAATATAACAATAAAACATGGATCTTTTAGTGAAAACCACACGGTGACACTGTTTGATCCCACAAAAGTAAAAAGAAAGAGTGTATCCAATGGTGAAAACCTCTCTGAGGCACCTGAGGATGAAAGGTTTGACATACTCCCCTCTAGTACACAGCAGGAACAATCAGCAATCCTTATTGAAGAGACAAAAGAATACAACATGGGGACTCCTGAAACTCCTCACCACATACCTCTAGCATCTCTTTTAACCCCAGAGAAATAGCCTAAGTTTGTCAAATTCTTCCAGAAGCATCAGATCAACTTTGCATGGTCATATGCAGACATGCCTGGTCTTGATCTGGATTTAGTCATGCATCACCTCGCCATAGTAGAAGGAGCTAAACCTATCAAACAGAAGCTTCGCAAGATGCACCCTCAGATTGCGGTACTCATCAAAGTAGAACTCAAGAAACTCCTAGATGTTGGTTTTATTAGACCAATTGATTATGCAGAATGGATATCCAATATTGTACCTGTCGGGAAACCCAATGGGGGCATCCGTATCTGTACTGACTTCAGAGATTTGAACAAGGCATGTCCTAAAGATGACTTCCCCCTACCCAACATTGGCATAATAGTGGACCTAACAGCAGGACATGCCTTGCTTTCACTCATGGATGGCTTTTCTGGGTACAACAAGATAAAGATCGCATCAGAGGATCAACATAAGACAGCCTTCACATGTCCATGGGGAGCATACTGCTAGAATGTAATTCCTTTTGGTCTAAATAATGGAGGAGCGACCTATCAAAGAGCAATGACCACCATCTGTCATGATATGATGCATACCATAATGGAAGATTATGTTGATGACTTACTAGCAAAATCACTCACAAGAGAAGGTCATCTAGAAATATTAGATAAAATCTTTGATAGACTAGAACAATATCATGTTCAACTCAACCCAAAGAAATGTGTCTTTGGAGTAACCTCAAGGAAGCTTCTAGGATACATTGTCTCAAGCAAAGGCATTGAGGTCGATCCTGCAAAGGTCAAAGCAAACATGGACATTCCACCTCCACGGAACATCAGTCAGCTAAGGACATTACAAGGGCGGTTACAATCCATCAGAAGATTTATTGCACAACTGGCAGATAAGTGTCACCCCTTTACACACCTGTTACACAAAAACATCCACTTTCAATGGGATACCAGATGCCAGCAAGCATTCCAGATGCTTAAAGACTATCTCATGAACACACCATTGTTGATCCCACCAAATCTGAGTAGACCTCTATTGCTCTATATTTCAGCAACAAATACATCCTTGGGTGTACTACTTGCTCAACACAATGCAGAAGGGAAAGAGTGTGTTGTTTACTACATCTCTCACACGCTGGTTAGCTATGAACTCAATTACACCCCTATTGAGCGAGCTTGCCTAGCAGTAATCTTGGCAGCCACTAAATTGAGACACTACTTGTTAACACATAAAGTACAACTCATTGCCAAGATCGATCCACTAAAGTACTTACTCAACAAAGCAGCATTAACAAGTCACTTGGCCAAATGGGTAATGATTCTAAGTGAATTTGGCATCGAATATGTGGACCTTAACACTATCAAGGGTCAAGTTATTGCAGATCAGTTGGCTGATGCACCACTCATAGGCAATCATCCTCTCATTTCCAATTTTCCAGATGAAGAGATATTCATGATCACAAGAATACAACCATGGAAACTATACTTTAATGGTTCATACACTAGGCATGGCTTGGGGGCAGGCATTCTATTTATCACACCTCAAGGTGACAGCATCCCGAAGTCTTACAGGCTCACATTTCCATGCAAACAACATAGCAGAGTATGAGGCCTTGATCACAGGACTTAGACTAGCCATACAATGGAAATTAAAAGAGCTCCAAATATATGGTGACTCCCAACTAGTCATCTGACAAGGAACAGATGAATATCAAACCAAGGATGACAAACTCATGTCATACAAACAAATGGTGGACAATCTAAAAGCATCATTTACTACTATCACCTTTGAACAGATACCCAGAGATCAGAATCTGATGGCTGACACTATGGCTACCATTGCATCTCTCCTAGATCTTCCACAGAATTCAACACGCTATGAGTTCTTGGTAGAATAGCTTTGGATTCCCGCTTATGATATCCTTGAATCTGAGATGATATGTCACCTTTTTGGTTCTAAATCTCCATGGTATAGTGAGTTCTACACCTACCTCCGCAATCACACACTTCCTCCTAACCAATCGAATAACCAACGTAAAACTTTCATTCGCCAAACCGTTCGATATACCATTATTGATGAAACCCTATACTAACGTAGTCTTGATGGTACTCTCCTTCGATGTCTGGAATAGGATGAGATAACAAAGGCCTTGGTAGAGGTACATGAAGGAATTTGTGGAACTCACGCAAGCGGCCCATCCCTAGCAAAGAAGATCATACGCGCTGCATACTATTGGTCGTCTATGGAAAAAGACTCCTACTACTTTGTCAAAAAATACAAGAAGTGCCAAGTTCATGGAAACCTGATACATGCACCAGCATAGGAATTGCAACTAATCACCACACCATGGCCCTTTTGTTAGTGGGGACTTGACCTTGTGGGTAAAATCCATCCATCTTCATCCAACTACCACAAATTCATTATTACCGCCACAGAATACTTCACAAAGTGGATCAAAGTTGTTCCACTTACCCAAGTCACCGGCAAGAAGATCACCTCATTCATTCTTAATTACATCATCTACCGGTATGGTGTACCCATGTCCATCATCATAGATAATGGTCTTCCTTTCAAAAATCGGGATGTTTGTGAGCTCTATGAGCAATTTCACATCCAACACTGCTTTTCCAGTCCCTATTACCCTCAAGGAAATGGTCAAGCCGAAGCATCAAATAAAAACATATTGAGAATCCTAAAGAAGACAGTCAATGATGTCGGCCATGATTGGCATGTTCAATTGAATCCAGCACTATGGGCATACCAAACTAGCATTCGAAGCCCTATAGGTACAACTCCCTACTCACTAGTCTATGGCGCAGAAGCCATTCTTCATATTGAGGTTGAGATACCATCTCTACGGGTTTCCTTGCATAATATGATAGATGATGAAGCATACTGATTATCACATCTTCAAGACTTGGAGCTACTTGATGAGAAATGACAAGTTGTATACAATCACCTCAAAGCCTATCAGCAGTGCATGAGCAGAAGCTATAATCATCGAGTTAGACCTCGTACATTTGAGGTAGGTGATCTTGTTCTTCAAGAGAATCCTCGTAACCAACCAAACAAGGAACATCAGGGAAAGTTTGAATCAAACTGGTTGGGTCCATATGTTATCATTGTTGTATTTGGGTCCAGGGCATATCAGCTAGCTACTTTAGAAGGAGAATCGCTAGCAGATCCAATCAATAACATGCACCTCAAACGGTTTTATACATAAAGTTGTATAGAGCATCAGGCTCCCTTACATACCAGAAAAACACCAAAAACATTAAGATAAATGTCCTAAAGAAAATACAAAAAAATCAAAATAATAAAGAAAAATCATACATCCAAACGGTGAACAACCACTCCAGTGGCACCTTGGGTAAGTGTGATGGTGAAAACCTGGCAAACAAGTGCCACTCATAAAGGCTCTAGCTCCATTTTCTTTCAAACTTGTTGTGATCACATTTATTGCATCCACTCATCCAGCAATCCAAACCATAGCTTGTTATTGATCTGCAATCAAGGATAGTACTTCATGCGTCTTGCGTCCCTCTTTTTCATAGTCATGTCCGAACTAGGGGCAATGCCCTTAACCTATTGATGGAAGTGGATTCTACATTACTTGTGATTCATTGGGTTCTTCATTCAAAATTGTCTCACAAAATACCAAAAACATTCAAAACACTCACAAAAATCAAAAAAAACATCAGAAAACATCAAAAATCAATCAAAAACATAGCAACACCTTGTACATATGCATCCAAGAAGATACCAAACAAACATTGTGAAATACTCAAACGATGATCACTTATCATACCAACCAAACAATCAACATCGACACACCAACTGTCTGAAACAAGGATGCATCCTTCCTTACCAAAACAAAGACAAGATAACATTTTCTTTGATAAGAAAATTTTCTTTAAGATATCAAGTACTTGGTCAGTTTGATACGTTATTTGTTTATTTATATCAGGTTCTTATGCTACTCCGGGATATCCACAAGTGATTAGAGTGGCCATGATGGTTCCTAAGTGTCGTTTCTATTTTGGCTTATCTTTTGTAAATTATTCCAATGAAGTTCTGGGGCATGTACTAATAGTGTCTACTTGGGAAGTTCACTAAGCTATGTGATCTTATACAAAATACAGTCATGGATCACTATGGCTTGCTGACTACAGTGTATACCTTGACCATATGAGCATGAACCATTATGGAGGGTCCATATTCTTTATTCTTTATTTATGTTGTTTATTTGCAGGTACAATGATATATCCTTGGTTCCTACTGCCTCATCCAAGATTGATACTATCATGCTCAATGATGAAATTAAAGTACTATGGATTGCCATTCGATCTCATCTGTATATATTACATTTCGTTGCATTCCATCCATCCATACATTTATAATAACTGCATATCATTCATACATAGTAATGACAATGGATGCATACTCTATTTTGCTCTTCTTCCATAGGAATGGGTCATCGGTCCTCCATTTCTTCTATCTAAAATCAAACATCATCATAATCCCTTCATCATGTCCCATCAACCCAATCAAGCTACATTCATCACCATCCATCTCTAATAGGAGGGGTTGTGTTTCCCATGCTCAGTCATCCCAATCAAGCAAGTTACTCTATCTGCACAGGTATATCGACTCCCACACACCTAGACTATCAATAGATACTTTGATCAAGTATCTTTGGGTCTCAATAGGTAATCGATCATGGTAATCATAAACTACAATAAGCATTTATCATAATGACCTAGTCTCAACGGGGCTGCTATGATTCACCACAACCATCCATCACAATACACACACTATCAGTTGCTCAATAAATCCAACACAATCACAATGGACAATTACATCAATTGTCTAAGTCTCAACGAGTATTTTGCTTCCTATATCTTGACTTCATTGGGCAATTACATCAATTGTCTAAGTCACCAACAGGTCACTTTGATTCACTTACTTAGACTTTGTCTTGTCCAAGCAAACAACTGACATCAACTGTCATGCTTTGACTCAACCGGGGCAATTAAACCGATTGCACCAAATTGTCCAACCAATTTTGATCAAATGTATAGTATTAATCAAAAGCACAACACCACTTTGCACCGTATCTCCTACATAACCTACGGTACTCATTGGCTTGCCATTTCTCCGTATTCACTCTATTTTCTTCCATTCTTTCACCGTTATTGCTAATTTCTTCTATTCTACCTCCCCTCCAATTTTCATTCTTTTTCGAGAGATCGCCCGATTTTTAAAAAAAATTGGCCCATCTCTTGATGGGGCATACCACCCATTAAATTAACATTTTATGGGGCATATTTCTTCACACCTATTCTTTTTTCTTTGAAACGACGTGATAAACCGCACCATCTCAAAGAGGGGCAAATGTAGTCACATAAATCTGTCCAGTTTAATTAAATGAATATTTGCTATTTATTTGATTAAAAACCTACTAGCCATCAGTTAATTAAATTAATATTTAATTAATTCATTGTCAAACATTCTCCTATTAATTAAATAAATAATTTCATTTATTTTAATTAATTCATTAAACCAAATTCACAATCAATTAAATGAATAAATCCTATTTATTCAATTTAGTCCCCGTTTCCTCTTTTAAATAAATAAATAACACATTTATTGAAATCATTAAATCCACCCCCACTTGCATTCTCCTAAAAATTCAACTTGCACCTATTTGTTGAAATAAATGAATTTTATTTTAATAAAAATCCTATTTTCCCTCACCCACCAAACCCACTTGCAATCCAAACCCCCTTCTAGATTCTTCTAACCCCTTCCTAATTAGCCTAATCCATCCCCTAAATATTGTCACATTCCTAAGCATCTTGGAGTCACTTCTCAAAGACTCCAAAGTATTTGAAAAGCATTTAATGCTTTATGTGTCCAACAAGCTAACCTCTAAAAGTCTTCCAAACCACTTATGGCTCTTACATGACCATTAATGGTTAACTCAACTCACCCACATGGTTAGGGACTTTGACCGCTAACTTAACCCTCATGTGACCCATGTGTCTTCTCAAGCATTTATTTCTTTGACCATGGTTATCCTCACTAATTCTTGCACAAGAGTTTATCCATTGGATAAAAGCATTATTCTTTGAATAATGAATTTATCCATTCAACTCAACATTAACCTTACCTCCCAAGTTAACCCTCAGGTCATGTCAAGTATTTCATGCGTCTTCCCTCTCCTCTCAACCCATCTCATGTTGACACTTGTCATCCTGGGATTGGGTTGAAATCCCTCACATGGATCACAAACCATTCAATCGTGACCCTTGTTGAGATTACTCAATCTCAACCATTCATTGCTCCATTTTACCTATAAATAGAGCTCACATTCCTCATTTTCAAATCCTCAAGCACTTAGCATTCTAAGCCATAATCCTAAAAAACTTGCATGCATTTACATTATAGCCATTTTTAGAGAGCATTAGATAATCAATCATATTCACTCTTTTGTTTTAAAATCAACACTAGCTAATTAGATAATCTCTTATTTTAGCTCTTGTTCACATTTGCATAACATTTTAGATTAATCATCTTTTCATCGTGAACCTCCATAAGGCATCCATAGTGCAAAAAGTTGTCGAGAGCTACACTAATTTAGAACTTGGAGAGGAGAGGAACAAGGGAGGAGGAGCTACAAGCATGGTAGAAGACATTTGGAGATGTCTTCTCGCATTTATTTTCATAGTTAAATACTTTACTTTGTTTTTAGTATCTCTCTTGGTATGCCTGCCTAGATTCATCTTTGGTTGATTAACACTAACATTTTTTTTGTGTTTTTATGTGTTATACGACCATAGGTTTTTGTCTAACAACCTCCCATTTTGTAGAGCATCAATTATCATGGTGATCATTATTACCACCTTTAAATCCTTGTTTTTTCTCCTTTCTTTGTGGTGGTGTTTCTCGCTAATCAATCTTTAATTCCTATTATAATTTCTCAAACATGCATGATTTCCTTTTCTTTGCATTTGTGTCCTTCTTTTTAGCCAAGGGTTTCTTTCTAGTACCTTTCTGCTTTTCCCATAGACAATGGTGTGCTTTTATTCTATCTCCAAGCTTAAAACCTCTCAAAACTTTTGCATTGTTGACAAGTGGCATTTTCTGCTTGCACCACAAGCTCATCTACCTTCCCTTTTAGAAATACCCTCCCTTTTACATGTGGCATGTTGGTGAAGATTTTTGAAGTCTTCGATCGTTTCTTCTCCCAAAATTCTATGGTGCCAACATGTGCAACATTCTATTGTGAGTGTTCCTCAAAACATAAAGCTTTTATTAATACTACATGGGGCCACTACATGGCACTCTTCCATGTCTTTGTGAAAATGAAGGGTTACAATCTTGCTATAAATTATGTCACTTTGACACATGATGCATTAAAGTTTCTTTTCACAATAGCCCCATGATCTTATCTTGGTGGGGGTATAACTTTTTGCTCAGTGCTCAAATGAAGACGAAAAACAAAGGTTGATGAATGATGGTTGAAGGATTGTTTTAAAAACTAAAAATGAATCCTTATTTTTATCAATGTCTAAAGCATAAACCCACAAAGTTGTAGATTCATCTATAGCTCTAACAACTCATAGGGGACCTTTAGCTATGGAGGTAAATCCAAATATTTGGTTTTGTAGACACACAAGCCACCTAGACCATAGGAGAGTTTCATTTTTTTTAATTTATTCCAAATGTTCTTAGATTGTTTCTCAATAATGAGTCAAAGGGTTACCAGTCTATCTCCTCAAGCAATCAATCTAACCAACATCCATCATTTTTTCATGCCAATTTACTATAAAATATGTATGTATTCTCCATCTCATGACATCTTTGCTTCCTATAGATAAAAGGATCTTAATTATTAGAATATAATTATCATTCACCTTGGACTAAAACCATATAAGTTTAACACATGTGCCTACACATCTCAAGCAATCATTAGAATTGAAGATAATAATTATCTTAGTTAAAAAACAAATAGACGAGCCTTAGAGAAGATCTAGGTAAACAGAAGGTTACCATAATGACTTAGCTTAAATTTGATAGACATGGCCTCTATTAATATTGGTGTGGCCTAGTTTCATGCTTCACAACACTTGCAGGGCCATCAATCAATGAGAGTTAAAATTAGAGCATGGATGGGAGTTAAATTAGAGTGTCAGGTTTAAGCTTTTCCAAAAGGATACATGTGGTGCAATGGCGGGAGTTCTCAATGTTACTAACCATCAGCTCCTCTAAAATGCATGTGGAAGAAATATGTGGAAAATGAAGAGGCAAGGTTTAAAAGTTGAAGGGATCACAATATAGCATAATTTTCCTAGGTGCAAGAAGTGACATTTCTGAAAAGGGTTTTCCTTCATGGAAGTGAATAGGCTTAAGTAAGCATGAAAATTAATTATTAGTTGTGAACTTTATTGAGCTCTTAGCGAGTTGATGAAAGAGCGAATGAGGTCTTGATTTTAGCATGATTAAAATGGGGTGTGTTGTGGAAAAAACACAACAAATTTCTACTCAATGAGAGAGAACAAATTCATGTATTTGTTATTAAGATTAATGAAAGGAGATTTAGAAAATCTTCCCAAAGGAAAAGATTTTATTTTACCAGGAACCCACATAAAGGCAGAATGTCATGGCATAGCATAGAAAACCTCCAATCATTATAGTGTGTACATCATGATTTTTTTTCATTTCTTCTTAAGGATAAATAAAGTAGATATCCTTTGGTCTGGGTGGCTATGTCCATAACCCTAACAAGGATATATGTTTGATTTCTATTGAACATAGCTCTACTCCCTATCAAATGTTTATAGCTCCTATAGAGTTTCTCGTACCTCTTGGGCATAGATGATTTATCTATATTTTTGTTTTTCTTAGAATTTTTTCCTTTTTTTTTACAATTTCACATTTTAATCTGCTAACAATTAAGTCAATCCACTAGGTTGGAAATCAAAGTTGTAGCAAGGGAAACCTTAGGAATTTTCACTTAATGAAGACACAGGATTTTATCGTACTCCTACTAGTAAAGCTTTAAATTTTTCTATTATTACTAAATTTAAAAGAAGCCACCACCTTCTATGACATGACAACCTATGATTGCGGTCATACTTGAAAAGAAATCCAAACCTTTGTTAGTCTTAATACAAATATAATATCATAAGTTATAATATTAATGCATTAATTTCCTACTTATTTTAATAAGTGAATTTTGCCTCATATAATCCTCACTCTCATCTGACAAAACTTTTGAATTAAATGCTTGTTGAGTGCAGAGGTATTATGCATGTCAACCTAGGGCCTCAAGGTTTGATCCCACAGAGTTATTACTCACTTTAATCCTTAGGCAAATAATTGCTTGCTTGTGTGACAATAACTTGAGTTGTCTATAAAATTGGGGTCATTCTACTAAGAACAAAATTCTAAATTTAGAGTTTGATCATAGTGGTATAGATCATTGTCTTGATGGACACTTCAATCAGTATCACCACTAATAAAAATTGGCTAGCATCTCTGGGCTTAAATCCAGACTTGCACTTAGAACACATGATGAACATGAAGAATGACCTAGTCATCACTACTATGAAGTGGGTCTTAGGAGAGGATTTTTTGGTCTACAAAGATAGGTACAGAGTAAACTCAGACATTGTATCCTATCTTGTGGCTTCTCTCCTAGATTTGGGAAAACCAAAACATAATATTGCCAAGCTCACAAGAGCTTTCTTTGGAGATGACTGTACAAGTGGTTTGGAGGAGTATGGGGTAGGAATTTTGAATGAACCCAACTTAAGGGCCTTTATGGATAAGGATTCCATAGTATTATGGCTTCCTTTTTGTTGAAATTTAAAACTGCCACGTTCAAAGAGTGTTGAGTGTGATCTACCCCTACCTATTCATTCATGTGAAAGGTGATGAGAGTAGAACCCACTTACTATGTGACTTGGTGGGAATACTTTTGATCCATGGCTCACCCTAGTTTAGTCACAATAGAAGATATAGAGAGTGAAAAAACTGAGGATGACATTCCTCTATAATTATTCATGACCTTTCTCCCTTTTGTCTTTCTCGTTGGCTTTCTCCTCTTTAAGAAATTTAATGACATTTTTTTTCTATATATATAAGAGACCCATTTTGATTTTTTCTTATCTATATCAAGGGTCAAACTATATACATATATCATAAATATTCTCAAATACGAATGAATATATATAGATTATACCAACTTTGAGTAACTCAAAATTTGAGGACCGACTATACATGAATATACATATTTGCATGGTATTCACAAATTTACAAAATTTATACTTTATTGAAAGTATTTTTTTGTTTATGTATGGAAATAATATTTTTTTAAATGACCATTGATTGGAAACGATAAATATTTACTTGTTAAAGTTTGTAAACAAAAAGTTTTATCTACTAATATCAGAGAGAACACTAGACCTAGTTAACATGTATATTTCAATAAAATTAATAACTACCTCTACACTACATTGCTTTTAATTATAGGGCTTCCATTCACCAGATACAAAAATTAGTAGTGGTTAGAATATAATAATGACTAGATGATGAGGGAGGGTTTTTTATGCTATCAAAGTCCAAACATCGCTCGACGAAGGGTTTTACCCTGATCACTGGTTGCAAGGGCATGGGTGAATGTCTTTCTCTTGTCATTGTCATCTAGCAAATGTGGCACTTCCTTATGTCATGAAAGTATAAAAAATTGGCCATTAATCTACACTTATCAATATAGATGCTTTCAAAATAGCCCCTTTTATTTCTACAAATGTCTTCTTTTCTTCCTCGGTTTGACAATTTCGGCAAACCCAATGATGAATTTTCTCACAAAATTTATATTTTTTTCAAGGTGTATGTCCTTGGTTTCCTTGTGTTGTGTAGTGTAGTGCTCAATTTTATGACATGACTTAAACACCTCTCATGTATTCAATTAATCGTGTGGTTGTATTGGGCATTAACATGTCGATCTTTTGGTGCAACGACAATTGTGTTTTTAACAAGTGGTACCAAAGCCTAGGTCATGGGTTCAAACCCCTCACTTTTGCTAGGGTGATTGTTGCAAGGTGTGTGCCCTTGGTCTCCTTGTGTTGTGCAGTCCAGTGCTTAGGTTTGTGACATGTATTAACCACCCATTGTGGATTCATCAAATCTCATGTTTGTGTTAGGCATTAACAAATCAATCTTCTGGTGCAACGATGACCATGTTTCTAAAAATCTTATCAAGGTAAGATTTGAGTTATTTCTTATTGGATAGGGTTGAATCTTAAAATAACCTATAAAATTTTGAAAACCTTTAGCCTAGTTGTCCATTGGACATAGAGATTCCAAGAGGGTCCACAAAACATGTGTATGAGTGCACTTGGAGAAAACTTGTAATATAAAAATGTACAATCATCTTATGGAGAATACAACGTGTGCAATAGTACTTATTAAAAAGAAAGAATATCTAACTATTATTTGCATGATCTCCAACCTTCTAAGGAAATTAAACAAATCCATTAATTGTCTTATCTAAGTAGCTTCCTTTTCTGACCAACTTCTAGTGCTCTTCTCTATGCTCACTTTCATGCCTATAAGTAAGCACGACCAAGGAAAATTTGAAAATTACCTATTGAGCTAAATGCCTAATGGGACGTCCTCTTGAATGTGCTAAATAATTGATACTGAATGCATAGTTGTACCCCATTTTATTTATGATTTGTTGACTAGTAGGGATTGGTCTTAATGACTCCTTTAATAGAATGGGAGCCTCCTATTGTTGTTGCTCATAGCAATAATTTGTCAAATATAGCCAAGATCTAGAGAACAATGAATAGCACATGAGAAACACAAAATATTGATAGGAATAAACTATATTCTAATCAAGATGTAAAGTAAGATCAATTGGATCATTACAATCTAAGATAAGCCTTCTTATAAAGGCAAGGCCATATAGATATGTGAGCACACAATCATGATATATGGCTCAATGAGAAACAAGGGTATGTGAGGGTAGACCTAGGAGAAATAATAAAATATTACACAAAAGGTGGATCACCCATTGAAGGTGGAATGTAACAACAAGATAAGACCACAAAAGGCAAAAAATTTCCTACAAGCATCATCCTTATGCACACTTCCCTAAGTGTATAATATGCAATCTACTATGAAATGCATTACCTTAAGTCAACTTAAGTAAAGTGTAATTATGAGATATAATTTACACCAACACCACACGCCCTCTTAAGTGCATCTTAGGGGAATGAAGACTCAAGCTAACAATGCAAGATGTGTCCCAGCTACCATGCCATGTTAGGTACCTACCTATAAGGTTCACAAAATGTGTGTTTCATGATATCACATGGGATGATATCTCTTAGAAGGCAAGATATAACCCCTCTTAATTATAAGGGAAGGCTCCCCCTTTCTATTGCAATTATTTTCTATTTTACCTACCTACTTTAACTTTACACTAATTCAAGGTACAATAACTACTTAGTTCTCTTCTTTCAGAACCAGTTACATCTAACTCTCTTTTAAGAATAGATTTTCCTTTAACTTAAACAACTTGAAAACTTGCAGTAATATTAAGATAATCTATCTAGAAAGTAAAGTTTCTTTGAAAGAACAAAGTCTTATGTTACTTCCACTTTTCTGAAAATGACCTAGGGATGGGAATTATGCATATTTAAGAACTCAAAGATTCTCTTATATGCTGAAATCCTATCAACCAATGTAACCCAAATATATTTTTATCTCAAAGACTTACAATATATTAAAAGATATTCTACTCTAACCAGATAATTCATATAGCACAAAGACTCTACTTTTTTATCTTTTCAATACAAATTCTTTAGATAACTTGTAAAATCTCAAAGACTTAAAGAAACCTTCTCTCAACTAATTTCTACTTCCTGAATTCTAAAAGTAACTCAAAGATTACTTGTAAAGACTCAAAAACTCTTCAATATTCAACATCAATAACTATATCCAACTTTAATCATTCAATAACATATGATACCAATGACATAAGAACATTTATACCACATAAAATATTGTATTCAAAACAAAGTTTAAATGTCAAGCTCTCCTCTTTCTTGATTAAATTGTAAATTTACAAAATGAACACCAAGTCTCAATTTTCTCTTCAGTTTGGCAGAATTTTGTTGCATAAACAAAGATGGAAAAATATATCATTATTACAATAATAACCCTCATATATATAGAAGAGGGGTGTAGCATGAAACTAAGAAATTATAACTAATTCTAAGACTAAGTCAAAATAAGAGTTCAAACTGACTTAGGACTTGTGCACCCAACAGATGCACATGAGAAATTACAAAATGACACCTAAAGTGTTAATGGATAAAATAAAATGCCACTAGGAAAATCATCAAAATGACTAAGTGTCAATTTCCCTAAGTTGAATCTTGCTTCTAGAATTTCTTGAACTTCTACAAAGCATGCTTCATCTAAACTCCATCGCATCCTTGGGTATTGTTGGTGATGACCTTGACCCTAGTGATGGAATCTTCTACGTCAATGCAACACTTCTTGTGTTTCCTTAAAATAGTATCCAGAAAATCCAAGACAAATTGGATGTCAACCAATTTATCAATTGAGGACAAAGAGAAATCCTCCCTATCAACTTTAGTAATCATGAGAAAGCTAAATTCTTTGATGATTTCATCTGCATCAAACACCATTTCATTCTCACCAAGGAAGGCACATGGAATCTCACAGATTTTTGTTGCAATCTCTTTCTTCTTATCCACACATTCTTTTAGGGCCTTTCTCATATCCTTGACTAGGCACTCAAGAATATTCATCTAATGTTCCAAGCCCTATTTTTTCTCAATGTACATGTTTTGTAAAGGAAGGATACCATTTTGGATGAGATCATCTAAATCATAATCTTCCAACTTCAACCAGGCTTCAAAATCCTTCTCTTGTGTTTCAAGCTACTGGAAGAAGACTTCTATGGTGTTATCTATCTCTACACTCACTGCATCAAGGTTACTGATGATGGTGTAGGCCAAACCCAAGAGTTGTGTGCCTTGACTCAAGACTCTATCTATCCAAACACCTACAACTATGCTTTGTGATGCTGCTAACTCAACCCTTTTAACAACCTGTTCGTCCAAGGATGAAGCTATCGGTTCAACAACTTCTGAAGAATTGGTCACTTTAATAAGAATTGAGGTGATTTGATCAATTCATTCTTTGATTTGATCTTTCTTGACCTTATCTTCATCGTACCTTGTAATAAGAGCTTCCAAAGATGATATGGCATCACCAAAAGTAGAATCATGAGTTTGTTTTCCCAACTCAATCCTTTGAAAGACATAGTCTAAATCTTGGAGTTGACCAATAACTACATTTGGAGGAGGAAAAATAACCTCAACATACTTGTTCCTATTCGTGTCAACCTTTACCCTTGAAATTTTTTTAGCTTTCTTAACAATCTTGGGTTCGATAGGAACAATTTGGCTGAAATCAAAATCTTCAGGATAGACGGCTTGCTTCTTTATCTTTGGTGCATTAGACATCAACCAAGGTGGTAAAGTCGAATCATCATTCTCACCTACTACCACATCCTAAAAGGGATTGATAGAATCTTGAACAATGGTGGTTACTATAGGTGATGTCATTGTAACAACACGAGAAGGATTTTCAAGGGATGGCTCGTTAGATCTAGGAGCCGACTCATTCATGAATTTATCAAAATTATCCATCATAGTTGCAAACACTTAAGAAAAAGTAGGTAAAGCTTAGAATACATTCTCAATATTATCATGAGGAGTGTCTAGGGTGGACTCACTAGCACTAGTGGAAGATACATGGATAACATTTGAAGGAGAAACACAAGCAACCACTGGAGGCTTGGGCTCAAAATTAGAAATGGGAACCTATAACATAGATGAAGAAGAAAATCCTTGAGGTAAAGATTCATCTTCTTGTAACAACTCTTCTTCAATAAGTCCACCTTGTTCTTGATCATCTTCTTTCTCTTCTTCCAATTAATCAACATCAATCAGTTCTTCATCAGGATGTTCATCCTCCTCTTGTTCATTTGGTTCTTCAAACTCCTATGTCTCATGAACATTAGAGCTCGAGGGCTCTCCTTTAGCTTTTCCTTTCCTATTTCCAATCGAGAACTTCAATTTGGGAGCTTTGGCTGGAGTAGTGGGACCTTGTCTATTCTTGGTTCTAATTTTTTATCTTTTTCCCATCGGGCCAACAATGTCATCATCGGAACTAGAAGAGAAGGGTTTCATTGGAATGTCATGCAGGGTCAACCATATTCTAGTATTTGTAAGAATACTTTAGAACTGCTCTCTGATGGAAGTACATTCCTTTTGTAACCATTGAATGAGAGGCAAAGGAATAGAAGAAACCTTGTTCTTCTCATACATAGGATCTAAGATATCCCCATCTTCCTCAAGATCATCAGGAACATTATCGAGACCAAATTTTTCAATTTGTTCAACTGTTAACCAACAATAGTCAAGTTTTCTCACATCATGCTCAGACCTACAATTAGACCAAACATCTTCAATTTAGTACATATGAACATATGCCATCTTCAATTTATTTCTCATTCCTCTATACTGAAAGTCCTTCTTGGATTTGAAGAACCTCATAGTAACTCTCCTCATCTCCTCTTCCATTGCTTTGGCTTTGTAGATAGTGTTGATGGAATATCTACCAATGGTAAGAGATAAATTCAAATATGTCTTATGAGAACCTGATTGGGCCTCATGCACTGCATTCATTTGACAAGCTAGCTCCATCAATACAATCTTATCAGAAGGGTACCTAGAGAGATAAAAGGCTCACCAGTGAAACAGCTAACCCTGAGGTATGTGAAGATTGGGAATTGAAGGAACCAACATCCATATTGGTTCACCACCTCCCAAGAATGGTCAGATACTCATTTATTATACAAATTCTTGTTCAAAATAGCCATATAATAACCGAAGAATGCATCATTTACTCTCCTTAAATAACTGTGACTATTCTAAAGAACCAATTGGGAATAGTATTTATGTACCTCAATCTGACTCCTATCACCAATTGTAGACAACCCAAGGAAATGTCTCATTGAAGCTGCAGCATACACCAAGTATGAATCCATATAGAACTTGAGTGTGGAAGGTACCTTTGTGAGCTTCTCGCAAATAGCATCACTGATTTGTTTTCCCCAAAATATCTTCCCTTTATTTTGCCTAATCACATGAATGTATTGATACATCCATTTATAGAAGTTATTGGAGGTGGGAAGACCCTTCACCCCACTCAAGAGAGTTATCAAATAATTGAATTCTTCAATGAAGTCACATCTACGAATAGTTTCTAGCCATGTTTCAATGGTAGGTCTCATGGTTTTCGACCAATTATCATTCATGTTCTTTCTGCACTTGTCAGAATTTCTATCAAAATAGGCTATTGTTGATTGCATTGTGATATCAGAATACTTCTCAATATTGAGACACTTGAAGATAGAATCAAATAATTCCTCATCAAGCCTAATCAATTTCTTCCCATTTTCATCCTTTACACTTCTACTGACAAGATTGAAGTGATTCACAACTGCCATCATGAACTCAAGGTCTTGAGCAGACATGGGGAAAGCTGCTACCAAGTGGATACTATATGCGGGAAAAGCGGGTCGATAGAACTTGAAATGTGAAAAATGGAGTTCTAGGGAGCCTTGCTCACACACCCACAGGACTTCTTGGTGCAAGCTACAGAGTCATGAAGTATGGCTCAGCTTCCCAAGGTTGGTTCCATGGTTCTCTATCTTACAAGGTCCCTCAAACCAATGTTTTTGCTCTCAGATAATTGAGCAAAGTGGTTTAGGGATGACAAATGCAAGAATGAGGGATGCTTTGGTTGATTTTAAGATGAAATGCATCCTAATTTATACATGATCCTATAAATGCAATAAACTAGTTTATAAGATGACGAGATTAGTAGCAAGACTATCATAGCATGATATACTAGTCTATGATTAAGCTAAATGATAAGGAAAATACTCTAAACATGCATATTTAGATTAATTCCTATTGAAAAGAGAGGCTAAATGATGAGCACAAAATGATATATTAAAGCTTGGATGGATTTTAGTATAAGTGTGATGCTAAAGACTTGGATCTATGAAAATGGAGGAATGAGAGCTCTATTTATAGCAAAAATAGGTCAATGGATGGCGAGGATTGAAAGATTTAATCAAGGTTTGAGTTTGAAAGTTGGGAATCCATGTTTACAATTGGCACCAATGAAATGGTGACAATTGTCATCATAAGGTTGGTTGAGAGGAGATGTAAGAAGTATTAAATGCTTGAGAAGACCTCATGGTTACCCTAGGGGTTAAGGGTTAAGGTTAAGTTAGGGTTATCCATTGGATAAAGCTTTTACCCAAAGGATAAACTCTTGTGCAAAGGTTAAAGAGATAACTATGGTCAAAGCAATAAATGCTTGATGAGACCCTTGGGTTATATGGAGGTTGAGTTTAGGGAAATTCTTTAACCATGCTAAAGGGTTGAGTTAACCATTAATGGTTATGAAGACTTTGGGGACAAATTTGTAAGAGTCCTTCCAAATTTGGGGGTATTCAGCTTGTTGAATGGATAAAGGCTTTAATGCTTTTAGAAGACTTTACTCCAATTTTGAGAAGTGACCTCCTCAAATTTAGGGAAAGGGGATAATGAATGGGTTTGGGGTTAATTGATTAGGATTAGATGGATTCTAGAAGAAATTAGGAAGAGGGTTAGGGTGCAAATGGGAGATGTAGGATTTTGCAAGTGGATGAAGGGATAATAGGCTTTAATTGAATAAAATGAATTTAATTCAATTTTGGTTGCAATTTGGGGAAATCAAATAAATTAGATTTATTTAATTTAGGGTAGACTATTTAATTAAATTTGAATTTAATTAAAAGTGGATAGAAGGTATTTAATTGAATAAAATGATTTATTCTTTAAATGGCAAAAGAGGTATAGTGAATTTAATTTAAATAAATTGAGTAATTTACTTAATTAAATAGAGGAATGTGGGTTATTCAATTAAATTGGATTTAATTAAATAGAGAAATGAACATAAAATATTCATTTAGGAATATGGTCATTTTTATACATCTACATTTTGCCCCTCTTTGAAGTGACGTGTGTGCACATGTTATTTCAAAAAAAATGATGTGTCGTTGCAATTTTATGATCAATGTTGTTTTTATGGATTTTCATGTCATGCCCCAGATTTGATGTGTGATGCCCCAGATTTGATAAACGATGTTGATAATGCCCCCTCGAGAGATGAATCAAAATATTGGAAAATTTGATTTGATTTGATAATTGTGTTTGTTGTGCAAAATTTTGGCTAGGTGGAATGTTTAAATTGATTCATCTCCCGATAATTGATGTGTGCAAGGGTACGAGGGAGACCACGAGCAAATTACATGCTCATTTCCCTAACCCTAATTTTATGTTACCCTATAAAAGGGGAAAAGTGCATTGTTTTGTCTCATTTGTGCTTGTTGACCTCGGAGAAAGAGATTTTTGGAGAGAAGACAAAATGCCTATTCCATATTCTATGCATCGATTCGAACACATTCGGAGGTATCGGAGGCCTGCCGCGTATGGACCACCAGTAAGTCAAACTTTTTGACCCCTTTTTTATTTTTAATTTGGTCATTTTTGGTCAGTTTTTGAATTTTGAAATGTGGTTTCCACGTTTTGGTGCATATAGGTCTTAGGTTAGCGCATACGAAAAAATTTCGTAGTGCATAGGGTTGTAATTTAGGGTAGTGTCCGAAAATATTTAGGGTAGTGCATGGAGTTTTTAGGTTAGCGCATGGCCTTAGGTTAGCGCATGAGGGACACAGGGTAGCGCTTAGGGTTAAAAGGGTAGCGCATCGAGTAAACCTAGCGCACAGGGTGCATAGGGGGTCGCATGGGCCGGGGTAAGTAGCGCGTAGGTTTGACCTAGCACATAAGGTTAAATAGGTAGCGCAGGCATGGGATAGGTTAGCGCATGGATCGGGTTTAGCACTTAGGGTAGATTAGTTGGTGCATGGAGAAAAAAGGGTAGCGTGTAGAGTTAGTCTAGCGCATAGGGTAGATAGGATAGCACGTGGAGAAAACAGGGTAGCGCATGGATATGGTTTAGCACGTAGCCAAATTTAATTAGCGCATGCAGTAGGTTTTACAAGATAGGATGATTTGTGAATGTAGAAAATTACATAGGATAAGGTCAGTTTTGCCTGGACAAGTAGATTTTTGCCATTTGTTGTGTCGGTTGTCATGTTTTTGATAGTTTGTCCAATATGAGTACTAATATAACTTGGTTTGATTTGTGATTTTTCAAGTTATTGATGTAGATATTAATGTGTTTGTGATCTAAACTTGATTTGATTTGCATTGTTTCAAGTTAATATGTGTGGAGCTTGAATTGTGTTACAAGCTGATATGATTGTGGAATTTGAGTTGTGTTACAAGTTGATATGAGTTGGAAACTTGAGTTGTTTTACAAGTTGATATGGTTGGGAAACTTGAATTGTTTTACAAGTTTATGTGATGTGGAGACTTGAATTGTGTTACAAGTTTGATATGGTTTTTCAAAACTTGAGTTGTGTTACAAGTTGATATGGAATGATATGATGTGGAACTTGATTAGATTTACAAAATGTTTCAAGTTTTTGATGTGATTTTGATGTTGATATCTTTGTTTTAATGAGGGAACTGATATTGGACTTGTTTTACTTTTTGACAGGAGCAATTGGGAGTGGTTCAGTCACGCGAGCGGTTCCCCAGACCATGGGCATTGATACCATGGTTGGCACAGGCTGACTTAGATATTATTGAGAGATGTGGCATGTCATCTCTATTAGATATGCCTTGGTTTACTGTGAACTGGGGTTTACTTACAGCGCTCGCAGAGAGATGGCATAGTGATATGAACACCTTCCACTTTTCCACAAGTGAGATGACGGTGACTCCTAGGGACTGTTACAGGATATTGCAGATTCTCGTAACATGTGCATTATTGCCTTATGAGCAGACAGAGGAGGGTGGGACAGAGGCACTGCGTCGCATATTTCATGATGAGACAGTTTGTGGATATGAGATCCCTTGGCAGGAGTTCTTGGATTTGGACTATGCGCCTCTTCCATCAGTACTAGCAGGTTTTATAGGTGGATTCCTATGTCCCGACCGTAGGTCTAGGGATTTTTCATAGGTTGGGGATTGGTGCTAGAGGAGAT
Source organism: Cryptomeria japonica (assembly GCF_030272615.1). Taxonomy (NCBI): domain Eukaryota; kingdom Viridiplantae; phylum Streptophyta; class Pinopsida; order Cupressales; family Cupressaceae; genus Cryptomeria; species Cryptomeria japonica. The sequence continues at coordinate 137,592,760 of NC_081405.1, read as the reverse complement.
GGTGACACACGGCTGCAGGTTCACATGGGGGTCAGCCATGTTAGCCCATTTATACAAGGACTTACATGAGGTGGTATACCTGGGTTACGGCAGTTTGACAGCTAGCGTGACACTCCTACAAGTATGGTGTTGGGAGCATATTCCAGCAACTAGGCCACTGGTGGATAGAGACAGGCCTGTTGGGCAAGCATATGCATATGGATACCGGAGGTTAGTTGTCCAACAGAAGCTGGGCAAACTTGAGCACTGGAGGAGGGTATTGGATGACATCAATACGGTCGTCTGGCGACCGTATATAGATTGTGAGGTATTGGTCGAGGATGGGCTGGAGATGCCATATGTGTTTATGAGTTGGTTATTGATAGGGCAGACACCCTTTGTGATTGAGAGATTTCAGGTGGCCAGAGTTTTGCGGTAGTATGGTCAACATTAGGGGATACCATAGGGGACCTGCTTGTATGCGCATTGGAGGTAAGATATACCAGATTGGGGTCCAACTATTGATAGCGGAGCGGTTGTAGAGGATTTTTCTAGCTTAGCGGGCCAGATATGGGACTATGCTCCTGAGATATTAGATGCTGGGATGACACATGAGTTTGTTGGTTTGTTTGCAGCTCATGTCGTGGCTAGGATATCAAATCCTGAGGAGATGCGGCCTGCTTTTGATGATGACGAGGATGAGGCAGGGGGAGATGGGGATGAGGGAGATGATGGAGGAGGTGGAGGATGACAATGAGGGAGAGGATATCAAGGGAGGAGAGGAGACAGAGGTGGGGATGGGGGTGATAGGGGAGAGCGGGTGGAGAGAGAAGTTTGATGAGCTGTGATGGATAGAGGGAGAGGAGGTTTGGCAATTGGAGCAAGGGAGGAGGGGAGAGTGGGAGAGGTGATAGCAATGGTGGGAGGAACTCATGAGTGGGGACGGCTAGCAGAGAGGAGGAGGACTGATGAGTTACCTCCACCAGTAGTGAGGATAGGCAGGGGGACAGGGGGTATCCCTTCACAGGTGCCCTTACGGGTCTGGATCCTGACGCATGTGGAGGACGCCCAGATTAGGACCCTTTAGTTGACAGTATAGCAGCTTCAGGCACACCTATTGATGTAGCAGTGTCAGATTACCCAGCTGACCCTAGACCATGATACTGAGATAGAGCGGTGAGGTCGAGCGGAGGAGCTGGCAGCGAGCATGGAGAGAGCGGCAGCAGGTGGCCCTATGAGGGACATCATGAGAGAGTTTTCCTTGAGAGTCAGGGAAGCAGAGTACTATTGACACCACTATGAGGATGCAGTGCCTAAGGAGCGCAAAGTGGAGAGCTTTACACAGTCAAGATCAAGTCGATCTCAAGAGACTGGGTCACGGTTAGAGAGCAGAGGCGTGACGGGGCCTTCAAGACAGGATCCTCCTAGAGATCCAGGGGCTGGGACATCAGCAGCAAGACCATCCCCCTTAGGAGATAGTCACACTTGAGAGATGATGTCTCTATTGTATTTTGGATCATTGTTTTTATTGTACGGGGCACAGACATGACAGATATTTGTACATTTTGATCATTTTTGATATATATATACAACACCATTTTCTTTGATCATGTGATGTGTTATGGATGTATGTTCGAGATGCTTGTACTTTATTTTATGATGATGCAATTCTTAGATAGATGATATGATGAAGTGAAATGCATGATGTAAATGTATGATGTTTATGAGATGTATTTTGAAAATGAGATGAATGATATGATATGCTGTGAGATGTATCCTGAAAATGAGATGTATGATTTTATATGAAACTAATTATAAAATGATATGCAACTAATTGTAAAATTATATGCAACTAATTGTTTTTGGAGCATCCTCATTCTACATTTGTCATCCGATATAACCACATGTTTATTTGCTTTCGATATATGTATCATCATTGAGCATTGATTTGTTTGGGATATGTTGAAAATTTATACAAGCACAATGGTATAATTGAACCATAATGACCTGAGAAAAATTTACATGATTTTTGATTTTGCAAGATAGCACAAGCGTCAAGGTATAATTGAACTAGGACGACCAGAGTGTGGATTGCATATAAACAGACAAGAGTAAACCATTTGTATGCATAAAGTGGAATCATGTCTTCAGTGATATTCGTTGTATCACGTCTCGAGACAAATATTTACACAGTACAAGTGATCTCCTCCCAGACAGAAGACTAAGAAGATATTGGAGTTTCCCGATGATCTCTAGCTTGGAAGCATTGTTGAGAAAATGTAGAGAATCCAATAATTTAAAAGGTTCAAATGCAAAATGCAAAATGCAACATTTGGTACTTCAGAAAATCATCCATCATATTGTTTTTGTGATTCTTGTTTTTAGCGAGTCAATGTCTTGTTCTATGATTGAGTGTTAGGATGTGGTGTTCTGAATTTTGCAAATAGTCTAGATGGTTTGAACATGCTGCAAGTTTTGATGATTATTGCCCCTATCTAGGTGTGTCTCTCAATATGGATATGTACAGTGATTTACCAAGCCATGGTGAGATGTGGTGAAAGGATATATGGATAAATCAAGATATTTGCTAAGTGTCAGGCAATGGCCAATAGTGTTGTACCATGGAGATAAGGATGTGGATATAGATAAAGGAGTTGTCCTTTCACAGTAGCGCCTGTTACCAGGTTTTCACCAGTTGCTTTTATTCTACCTTTTTATTTGCTTTTTCTTGATTTTTTGATTTTTTTTTACTTTTTCCGTGCATTAGACTACTCAAGTGTAGTATTTCTTCAGATGAATGTTGTTAGTTGGTTCGTCGAGCACATCTCCTTCTAAAGTTGTAAGCTGATAAGCACCTGATCCATAGACTGATATGATGACATAGGGACCTAACCAGTTAGGTTCAAATTTCCCTTTCTTTTCTCGATCTTGCTGATTTCTTGGATTTTCCTTGAGGACTAGCTCACCAACTTTGAAGTTTTGAGGGATGACCTTGTGATTGTAGCTTTTGCACATGCGTTGTTGATATGCTTTGAGATGAGTGTAAGCATGTTGACATCTTTCATCTAATAGTTCCAGTTCTTGCAGTCGGTTGACTCAATACACTTCATCTGGGATTAAGCCTTTTAGAGAGACTCTGAGAGATGGAATTTCTACCTCTAGTGGTAAAATAGCTTATGATCCATAGACCAATGAGAAAGGTGTTGCTCCTGTAGGTGTATGGATGCTAGTTTTGTATGCCCAAAGTGCTAGATTGAGTTGTACATGCCAATCTTTGCCTGCATCGTTCACTGTTTTCTTTAGGATTTTCAGTATTGTCTTGTTGGATGCTTCTGCCTGACCATTCCCCTGGGGGTAGTATGGCGTAGAGAACTGATTTTGTATTTTGAATCATTCACATAGTTCTTAGACATCTTGGTTTTTGAACAGTCGTCCATTATCGGTGATGATGGAACTTGGAATACCATATCTGCAGATTAGATAGTTCAGGATAAAAGAGGCAATTTGTTTTCCAGATACTGTGGTCATGGGGACTACTTCTATCCACTTAGTAAAGTATTCGGTTGCAGTTATAATGAACTTGTGTCCATGTGAAGATGAAGGATGAATCTTGCCAACCAAGTCGAGTCCCCATTGACAAAAGGGCCAGGATGTTGTAAACGGCTGCAATTCCTATGCTAGTGCATGTATCAGATTGTCATGGATTTGGCATTTAGACCACTTCTTGGCGAAGTGGTAAGAATCTTTTTCCATTGTAGGCCAGTAGAAGCTTTTTAGCAAGAGTAGTTCCACTTGAATGTGTGCCACAAATACCTTCATGAATCTCGTATAAAGTGGAGTCAGATTCATTACAATCAAGCCAACAAAGAAGAGTACCATCTAGACCTCAACGGTACAAAGTATCAGCGGTAAGGGTATAATGGGCGGCTTGTCAGATAAAGTTACATTTTTGGTTTTGGGACAAGTTAATGGGTAGGATGTTGTTCTTTAGATAATCATACATCGGTCCATACAGAGGAGAATCTGAACCAGTCAAGGTATAGATAACATGGGATTCAGAGTGGTCATAGGCTGGGGAGAACAGTTGCTCTACCAGGAACTCGTAACGACTCTGTTGCTCTAGAATTTGTAGTAATCAAGCGATAGTAGCCATGGCATCGGCTGCTTTGTTGTTCAACCTTGGTATTTGCTCGAAGGTGATGTGTACAAAATATTGTTTGAAGTCATCCACCATTCGCTTGTAGGGTAGTAGCTTGTCATCTTTTGTCTGATAGTCATTGTTGATTTGATTGACGACTAGTTGTGAGTCTTCGTAGACTTTTAACTCCATGATCTTCCAATCTACAGCCATTTTGATGCCTATAACCAATGCCTCATATTCAGCCACATTATTTGTGCATGGAAACATAAGCCGATATGATCTTGGTATAGTGTGTCCTTCAGGAGTGATGAAGAGAATGCCAGCACCTGAACCATGTTGGGTGTAGGATCCATCAAAGTATAGGGTCCATTGCGTGGTAGAAATAGCAAGAACGTCTCTATCCAAAAATTCAATCTCCATAGTTTGTTTTCCTAGTAGCGGTGCTTCAACTAGTTGATCTGCAATTGCTTGTCCTTTGATAGCTCTCCGTTCTGTGTAGTGTATATCAAATTCACTGAGAATCGTGACCCATTTAGCCAATCGGCCTGTAAGAGCTGCCTTGCTGAGTAGATATTTGAGAGGATCAATTTTTGCCACTAGGTTAATTGTGTGTGCTAGCATATAATGTCAGAACTTTTGAGAAGCAAAGACTACCATTAGACAAGCCTTCTCAATGAATGTATAGTTGAGTTCATAGCCATTCAATGTCCTGCTGATGTAGTATATGGCTCATTCCTTTCCTTGTTGATCTTCTTGTGCCAATAGTGCCCCCAGTGATATATCTATTGTTGAAATTTATAGAATGAGTGGCTTTCCTACTATTGGTGGTACTAGAACTGGTGGGTTCATTAGATACTATTTGATTTGATAAAAAGATTCTACACACTTGGATTCCCATCTGAAAGGTACATTCTTATGTAGCAAATGATTGAATGGCAGACTTTTATCAGCTAGTTGAGCGATGAATCACCTGATTGATCGGAGTCATCTTTGTAGAGATCTGAGCTGACTGATATTCTTTGGTGGTGGCATCTCCATAATGGTTTGTACCTTTGCTAGATCCACTTCAATACCTTTAACTGAGACTATGTAGCCTAGTAACTTGCCTGATGTAACCCCAAAGACACACTTCTTAGGGTTGAGTCGAACCTAGAATTTTTCCAATCGATCAAAAATCTTTGTTAAGATGCTGAGGTGTTCTACTCTAGTGAAGGATTTAGCTAGCAAATCATCCACATAGTCTTCCATGAAGGTATGCATCATGTCATGAAAGATTGTTGCCATTGCTCGTTGATAAGTATCTCCTGCATTCTTTAAGCCAAAAGGCATAACATTCCAACAGTACATTCCCCAAGGACAGGTAAACATTGTTTTATCTTGACCCTCTGGGGCTATTTTTATTTGATTATAGCCTGAAAAACCGTCCATTAGTGAGAGCATTGCATGGCCCGCAGTGAGGTCTACTATTATGTCAATACTGGGTACAGGAAAGTCGTCCTTTGGACAGGCTTTGTTGACATCTCTGGAATCAGTGTAGATTCTGATACTGCTGTCTGGTTTTGATATCGGTACTATGTTGGACATCCATTCTACATAGTCGATGGATCAAATGAATCTGACATCTAATAGTTTCTTTAATTCAGCCTTGACCATGAGTACCACCTACGGATTCATCTTTCGTAGTTTTTGCTTGACTGGCTTAACTCCTAGAGAGATGGACAAGTGATGCATGATCAAGAGTGGATCAATTCTGGGCATATCTGCATATGACCAAGCAAAGTTAATTTTCTTTTCTTTAAAAAAGATAATAAATGTTGATCTTTCCTCCTCTATCAGATATTCTACTAGGTGTATGTTTTTGGCCACTTCTGTAGTACAAATGTTGATTGATTGAGTGGGCTCAATCAATATGGGTGATCGCTTATGAAAATGTTCATGAAGAGTGTCAAGTCTCCCATCCTTAGGTGCCTTAAAAAGGTTTTCACCCTCAGATGCATCCTTTATTTTTACTTTTTTGTGATCTAGAGCTGCCATTGATTGGTTTTCAGCATCAGATCTTTTATTTGGTTCATTTTTGCGACTGAGAGACTCAGCACTCCCTGGTTTGCAGACATCATCATCGTGTTTACTGGTAGAGCCTATTTTCGGGTTATTGGTACATAGGTAGTGGATAATAGATTCATCATCTGGGAAAACTGGTATATCATGCATTTCGGGTTCATCCTAGTCAATGAGGTCGGGAAAGACAAGTGGTAAGGAATCATTTGGTGGATCAAGTTCTACTACTATAAGTGTCAAGACAGAGGTTTCATCGTGATTGGTTCGGGTGCTAAAGAAGTTCAGGATTCCATCGAGGTCTTCGATGGTGTCATCCACCGTATAGACTTGTTCATAATGTTTCTATTTGCTTGCCTTGGCATCATAGATATTTTTTGGTCCAAATTCAGGTAGTCCATCTTTTGTGTTATGCTCTTCTTGAGAAAGGGATGTGGAGCTAGTATTGTCAGCGGTATCTCGAGTAGCATTTGAGCAGCAACCCCATTCATATTCATTGGAATCAGTCTCAGAGGTATTATCCCAAATCTTTTCAGTGTTGTAAACAGGTATGTTGTATGGTGAAAATAGATCTTTGATGATTGATACCAGTTTGCTAGTCTTTGCTAATTTTGTGTCAAATCCCGCTTCTACCTTTTGTATTTGTTCATATAATGTTCCTTCTTGGGGAGGAATAATGATATCAGGAGGTAGTTCTATTTTTTTAGATATTGGTGTTTGAATATGAGCTACTGTTGCAGATATGGCCTTCTTGTGATTTAGAAGTTTCTCCTGATGTTACTTTTGTTCTTTACGTTCACGATCCTTGCAGACTGTTGCTGCTGACTCAAATAGTGCTTCCTACTAGGATTCTTCTTTGTACTTCTTCTTTGCTTTCCATTGAGGTTTTGGAGTTATGTGTGGTATCTTTCTTAATAGGAAAGTGAGTTTACAGCCCAATCTTGTTTTGTCTCTACTGAGCTGCGAAGGAAGGTCTATTGGTTCAGTGACTCCTTCTTTGCATTTTCCAATAGGTCCTTTACCATCATATCCCATTTGTTGCATGATTAAGTAGCCCTTTCCATATAGGTGTGTTGGTAGAACTATGTCTAGAGAAGCTGCTCTGTTATCTTCTTCCTCATCTTTGTATAACCAGCTAAGAATGTCCTTTTCTTCTGGTTCATGTGCTAGAGTTCCTAGTTGGATGAAGGTACCATCAAATTTGGTGATGGGTTGAGTTACCTGATGTGTTGATGTTGTAGGTAATCCATGAAATCTGGGTGATGTTGGTAAGTTGGCCAAACACATGGGTTTCAAAGAGTATTCTCCCATACCTTGTTCTTTGATTTGCATATTCTGCTTGAAATCTCCAGGTAATGGTTCGGATTTTGCCTTCTGTAGATTTGATGTTGAGGATTTCTATTTTTCCCTATTATGGGGAACCAAACTATCTTGGGTTGCCCCCATTGCATTACAATATTGAAATGGATTGTGATCAGTTGATATAGAAATTTCTTGTCTGTTATAGGGAAATTTGACACACTGTTGATACATAGAAGACACTCCTTGCATTTCATGTATCTAGGGTCAACCTAATAAAACATTGTACATGAGGTCTATGTCTAAGACCTGACACATAGTATCCTTTTGCACTAGTCCTACTTGAATGGGTAACATCAGGGTTCCTTTAGATGATCTTTCCTCATCATCATATGCCTTTATGGTAATATTTTTACGTGGATTGATAGACTCCTCAAAGAAGCCTAATGCACGGATAAGTTTTAAGGTACATATATTAAGTCCAGCTCCTCCATCTATCAATACTCTTTTTACTCGGTGCTTATAGACGATGACTTCAATATGGAGAGGAGTTTTATGCGGATGACTTAAGGAAGTATTATCATGCTCTGAGAAGGTGATATTATGAGGTTTTGTCATATGAGCGACCATGGCTTGGAATTTGTCAACATCCAAATCTTGAGGTACATTGGTTTCCAATAGCACTTGTTCCAATATGTCTTTGTGTTTTGGCGACAGTTTCAATAATTCTAGTATAGATATTTGAGTAGGAGTTTTGCATAATTGGCTGACTAAATCATATTGGATTTTTGGTGTAGTGTTTGTTGTTGTTGTGTGGCCCTTCAATACATATTTCTGAGCTCTGGTTGTTACATTGACAGATTCATGATTATGCTGGTCTCGAATTGTGATGACATTTACATGATTATCTTCAACTGATATGTGATTGATGGTGTTATTGTAGATGTGATTGATACGAGCTCCACGTGTATCATTTGAGGTTGAAGCTCCATCTTTGTTGTAGTTTGGATGAGGATTTTTAAAGGCTTCATGGTCACCATTTATTTTAAGACTATCCATCGTTAAATCGCCTCGATCAATCATATGGACTGAACAATGTTTTTCAATCTCATGCAATCGTTCGTTCGATGACCTTTGTTGGGATGAAAATCACAAAAGTGTGAGTCATTCCACCAAGGTGGTTTGATTTGGGGTTCATAGTTGCTGATTGCAGGCAAAGAGATAATCTTCTTTGCCAGGAGTTCTCTGAATGTTGACTCCAATGATTGTCCCAGTGGTGTGAAGACACGTTTCTGGAAATTGTTGGTGTCATCTCGCGAATTGTTATTAGGTCCTCGATTTGTGGTTTTTTTTTTTAGTATCGTTCATGTTGTTTGTGTTGGTTTGACCTTGAGTGGTATTCGGTGCGTATGTGTTAGCATTTGGGTTAGCACCTTTAGGATTTTTCGTAGCTTGAGGATTTCCTACTAATGGGAGCACTGCTTGTTTAGATTTTGGATCATGTGATTCATTACCGCCTTCGTTTTTGTTTCGAGTCCAGAATCTAGATTTGTCTAAGTTGTTGTTGTTTTGGTTATTGTAGTTTGATGAACTTGTTCCTTCTTTGAAGAATTTGAGTGTTCCCTTTTTGACACATGCCTCTTCTACTTGAATGTCATTTTCAATCAACTTAGCGAAAGATGGTATGCATTAGAGTTTGAGCCTATAACTCATCTCACCATTCAAGTTGTTGATAAAAATTTTCATTTTCTCCTTTTCAGAAATGTCTCGAGGATATCGTGAAACCATATGTCACCAACGTTGAAGGATTATCATAAATGTTTCATTGTTTTTCTGTTTGGTGTTGCAGACGTCTAGCATAGCTATAGCATGTTGAATGTTATAGGAATATTGTGTTATGAATTTGTTGACCAATTCATCAAATGATCTGACAGGAGGTGTGATTTTGGATAACCATTCCATTGTTTGTCCTCCCAAACTTCTTGGGAATAACCTCATCAGATAGGTGTCATCATGAGCAAATTCAAGACTCATGGTACAGAATTCTCTGACATGATCATGAGGACTGCTTTTTCCATCGTACTTGTCAAATTTAGGCACGTCTGAGTTTGGAGGAAAAGGGATCATGTGCAATCTTCTGTCAAAGGGATAAGGACAAATTTCATTTAATGAGTACCGTATTGTCGTCCCTTGTTGCATGTCTTGCATTTGTCTTTGTAACATTTGCATTTGTTGAGTAAGGGAAACCAAAGGCACATTGTTTTGCCAAGGGAAGAGTTCTTCCCTTGCATTAATCCTGGGTTGAAATGGTGTATGGAACGGTATGTTTTTCTCGGGAATGTGTTGCTTAGGAATGTTTTGCCCTGGTGTATGTTGTTCTGGTATGTTTTGTTCACGAATATTGTGTTCAAGGTCGCGTGCTTCCCCTTCTCATTGCCGTTCTTGATATTCATAATGTTGAGGTATTGTTTTGAACATGTCTATGTCAAATTCTTCGGGGAGTTTAACCCCTTTGCTTGTGAGCATGAGCAAGTATTTTTCCTTGTCATTTTCCATGAGTCTTTCCACATGTTTTTGGAATGAAGCACTTTCTTGGCATTCCTGAAGAAGTTCTTCAGAAATTTCAGTATCCTCTAGATGTGGACCTTCAAAAGGATTTGATAACCTCCAATTCATACTGGATTCTGCTTGTGCCTCACTTTGTTTGTTTTGTTGAGAGCGAGTAACAGGCATTTTAGTAGAAGCTTTCTGTGCCAAAGGGGACAAAATCTTCTTTGATATGTTGTTCGGGGGTTGGTGGTTCAACTCGAGGTATGTTGTAAGTGATGCACTCATCGGGAAAGAATGTCAGATTGATCTTTCCTCCATGGTTTATGATTTGACTGAATGCGGATTTTTGACAATACGCCCTAGTTTTCAAAGGCTCTTTGTCAAATTTGTTGGATTTGTTCTTGATATAAAGTTTGACGTGATGAAGGAATGTTCGATGAGATTTGAAGAGTTGACGATTGATGTATAAAAATTTATTTCTTTTGACAAATTTGGAAAAACTTGGTTGTTGTTTCTTCAACGTGGTGTTACAATAAATATTTTTTCTTCTCAGAATATGGGGATTAGTCATGCATAAATGATCAATGGTTTCCTTTGAATTGTTTTGGATTCAGTTGATCTTGCTTTGAAAACTCAAGTTTTACTTTATCAAAGTGAAGGTTTAGATGCCCCCTCATGACAAAGCGTGTCAAATGATATGGATAAAGTCTCCCGATATGTAAACTTGATTTGACAACCTGAGGTTTTAAACAAGTATTTTTGAGATAAAATCTATGATATGATAAAGGACCTATTTATCACTTGTGATGATGATTCCTAATTTTGATAGGATAGATATATTTTATCGCGCAACTAGTTTTTGGATTTTTTTACAAATTTTGTTTGACACAAATTTTGCTCAAGAAATAGTTTTTAAAGCTCTATTTTTTATACTCTGGTTTGATGAAGATGAAGCTGATGAAAAGAGGTTTCAAAAAATGTCTTCTAAGTTTTCAAAATTCTCCACTGTTTTGCCCCCTATTTTTCTGGGTTTGATCACGCGCTAAAACAAAGACGAGATGCGCTACAGAAATTTCTTCATGCGCTAAGAAAAAGACCACAAGCGCTAAGCTGCCCCCGACCATGAGCTAACTGTTTAGACTGCTAAAATTTGTTTTATGTTTTTCTTAAAAAGTTATGCGCTAATATAGGGCCTGCTACGCGCTATTGTTTGACTCCTATGCACTAAGCTGATGTTTCAATGCGCTAGGCTATTTTTTGGATGCGCTAACTGTTTAATATTGTTTTGAAATTTTGGTAGAATGCTACTATTTCAACTGGATGCGCTGACTTGATGTTCTGATGTGCTAAAAAATGTACCACACGCGCTAAGAGGTTGCTCTCATGCGCTAGACTGTCCTGATATTTTCCTTTGGTTGGTTTTTTGCAATTTTTGGATTTTTGTTATGAGTTTTTCAGTTTTGATGGATGATTTTCTGAAGTAATAAATGCAAACATAGCACCAAAGAGACAACCATTTTTCTTAATCTAACAAAAAGTGTATGTTCTACAAGGATGTGTTCAAATCCCCAATGTTTTAACAGGTTTGGATACAAATAATACACTTCAAGAAGACTCTTTATTCAAAGGTCATAAGTAACATCATAGCCCACTAGTCTCGATACTCCGTCAGCTCAAATAGTCGTGTCACCCCCTAGGGGGCACCCATTTTTTTGCCTTTTGCCAGAAATTAACTCAAAGTGAATTGCTTCACAATTGAGTAGTTATCTTGGGAGATATATGGTGAGAGATCTTGGGGGCAGACTCTTCCCCACCCTTGCACTATGATATTACAAATGTCTGGTTACTGACTCGGCTCAAGGTTTCTATTTCTATGGTTCGTAATTAGGCTCCCTGTTCGATCGTTAGTGATAAACTCCCTCAGGAGGCTTCCCAACCTTTAGAACAAAGGCTTTATGTATCTCAAGGATACTGGGGGAAGGCTAATCACTGCGCGCAACCATTGAAAAGGACTTTCGTCACTTTCCACTTTTGATTATAGTGAGTTGGAACACTTGGCATCAAAGTCGTTTCCCACTTAGGTCGTTCCCTTCACACCAGCCATAAATGGATTTAAGAGTTGATTTCAACCTCTTGGGAAGGCAAGCCTGCTAAAGGTTGTAAAATGCTTGAAATGATTAAAAGCGTAAGAGTAGTCTGGCTTTTTTATCACCCAGTTAAAGGGAGAGCATATACCTTCTACTTTCGAGACAAGGCAATCAAGTTGTTCTTTTTAATCTTTCAAAGAAATGATTTGTTAATCCTATATGGAGATGTTGCTCCACGAAAACATGGTGTTCTTTTTAACTTTTCAAGGCAATGATTTTCTGATTTATTGAAAATAAATGGTCAACAAAGTAAATCTGATGTTTCGTCAACAAAGTAAATCGATTCGAAAGGGGAAGATCTTCCCTCTTTAAGTTTGTAAATGACCTTTGGACTTTGTGTGATTCTTTACTTTGCCAAAATTAAAGATGGATCCTTTTATGCACCAAAGGATGGTGAAATTCTTTTTAAGCCTTTTGATTTGCAAAACTTCGAAAAATTGATTTGTTCTTTTTTTTTTTTTTAAACCCAATTTGAAAAATTTGCTCTCCTAGAAAAGCAAAAATGATGGTTTTTGTTGTTCCTTTTAAAGCCCAAAACAAAGTGAGTTTAATTTTATCCTTTAAACAAGAAATTAAAAGAATTCAAACTTTTAACTAACTTGGCTAAGTTAGTAAAAAAAAATTCAAACTATTTTAAATCCTAACTAAAAAAAATAAAATGATCTCCCAAACCTGCAAGAAACTGTTAGTAATCCTGCAAAAACAATAAGTAAAGTAGTTAGCAAAACACTGGCTTTGTGGACTTCTACAAGTCTAAATCTGATTTTTGTTACAAAGTAAATTTTGTTCTCTGTCTGTGATGCACTATAGGACAAACTGTACGCACTACAATATAATCCGGATGCGCTATCTGATAAGCGTGATGCGCTAAACTGTGTTTTAGATGCGCCACTCTGTGTTTCAGAGTCACTGCTCTATTTTTCTCCCGCGCCGAGACCTACAGGAAAATATTAGTGGGATGATGCGCTATAGTAAAGACTACACACGCTATTAAATAGACCCCACGTGCTAAATAGAAAGCTGGATGCACTAGACTGTTAACCAGATGTGCTAGGGAATGTTTCCCACGCACTGATTCTTGTTTCCCGCATACCTACAAAAGGGGTTAAATTGAAAAAACTGATTTGATATATGGGGTCGGGCCCCACGGTGGGCGCCAGAAATGTATGCGGGAAAAGCGGGTCGATAAAACTTGAAATGTGAAAAATGGAGTTCTAGGGAGCCTTGCTCACACACCCACGGGACTTCTTGGTGCAAGCTACGGAGTCATGAAGTATGGCTCAGCTTCCCAAGGTTGGTTCCATGGTTCTCTATCTTACAAGGTCCCTCAAACCAATGTTTTTGCTCTCAGATCACTAAGCAAAGTGGTTTAGGGATGACAAATGCGAGAACAAGGGATGCTTTGGTTGATTTTAAGATAAAATGCAACCTAAGTTATACATGATCCTATAAATGCATTAAAATAGTTTATAAGATGACAAGATTAGTAGCAAGACTATCATAGCATGATATACTAGTCTATGATTAAGCTAAATGATAAGGAAAATACTCTAAACATGCATATTTAGATTAATTCCTATTGAAAAGAGAGGCTAAATGATGAGCACAAAATGATATATTAAAGCTTGGATGGATTTTAGTATAAGTGTGATGCTAAAGACTTGGATCTATGAAAATGGAGGAATGAGAGCTCTATTTATAGCAAAAATAGGTCAATGGATGGCAAGGATTGAAAGATTTAATCAAGGGTTGAGTTTGAAAGTTGGGAATCCATGTTTACAATTGGCACCAATGAAATGGTGACAATTGTCATCATAAGGTTGGTTGAGAGGAGATGTAAGAAGTATTAAATGCTTGAGAAGACCTCATGGTTACCCTAGGGGTTAAGGGTTAAGGTTAAGTTAGGGTTATCCATTGGATAAAGCTTTTACCCAAAGGATAAACTCTTGTGCAAAGGTTAAAGAGATAACTATGGTCAAAGCAATAAATGCTTGATGAGACCCTTGGGTTATATGGAGGTTGAGTTTAGGGAAATTCTTTAACCATGCTAAAGGGTTGAGTTAACCATTAATGGTTATGAAGACTTTGGGGACAAATTTGTAAGAGTCCTTCCAAATTTGGGGGTATTCAACAAGTTAGCTTGTTGAATGGATAAAGGCTTTAATGCTTTTAGAAGACTTTACTCCAATTTTGAGAAGTGACCTCCTCAAATTTAGGGAAAGGGGATAATGAATGGGTTTGGGGTTAATTGATTAGGATTAGATGGATTCTAGAAGAAATTAGGAAGAGGGTAAGGATGCAAGTGGGAGATGAAGGATTTTGCAAGTGGATGAAGGGATAATAGGCTTTAATTGAATAAAATGAATTTAATTCAATTTTGGTTGCAATTTGGGGAAATCAAATAAATTAGATTTATTTAATTTAGGCTAGACTATTTAATTAAATTTGAATTTAATTAAAAGTGGATAGAAGGTATTTAATTGAATAAAATGATTTATTCCTTAAATAGCAAAAGAGGTATAGTGAATCTAATTTAAATAAATTGAGTAATTTACTTAATTAAATAGAGGAATGTGGGTTATTTAATTAAATAGAGAAATGAACATAAAATATTCATTTAGGAATATGGTCATTTTTATACGTCTACAGATACCACTATTGATGATGGATTCTATTTGACAGTAAGAAGAATACTACTCAATCCTCTTTATAAATTCAGATAGGTCCACATGACCTATTTTTGTATCTCTAATATGATCAATTTTGGATGTGATTGAAGAAGGTGAAAAGATCGAATGAGAGTCCTACTTAAATTTCATTGCCTTCTTGTTTGGGGAAGCCTATGTCATTTGTATGATAATAACACTGAGAAAAAGACACTCATCAGTATTATAATGATACATTTGATCAACCTTTTTATTCATCTGAATTGATAAATCTTCAAAAAATGATATATTCAGGACATTAGGGTTACCAAAAAACCCTCTTGAAAACTTGAGAACTTCAGATTAAATAGAATATAAAATCTTGATTTACATGTGTGCATTAAGAAAATTTCAAGTTTATAAGCTTGAAAAGATCACCTAAGAAAAAGTGTGAATCAAGCTGTAATTCGAGTTTAGAAACTCGAATTACACTTGGGAAAAACAAACCCTGGTGTAATTCAGATTTCTAAACCCAAATTACACTTTAAAAAGCGTAAATGCAAAATAGGCATTGGGTGGGGTTGCAAACCTGCCAAGCACCAAAGGAAAACAAAATAGTGCAAATAAAGTGGAAGGTGAACATACCAACCCGTCGAACACCAAGGAAAAAAGGAATACTAGTAGATGTTTGGTAGGGTTACAAACCCACCGGTCACCAAGTTTTGGTGTATGACGGGTTTCCAACCCCACCAAAAACCAAGTGTTTTCTCTTATACGCGACAAAAGGGTAGTGGTGGTGGACGAGGTTGCACACCTGCCACACACCACTATGTGGTGTGGGATGGGCTTACGGCCCCACCCAATACCCCATGGTAATGCATAGAAAAAGGAATGATTGTGGTGTGTTTCAAAGTCATTGACCCTTCACACACCACTATGTGATGTGTGGCGGGTCAACGGCCCCACAAAACACACAACACAAAAAGTGGTAAGAAAAATATATGAAATGAAAATAAAGTGTGTGGTGATGCTCGTAGACCCGCCATGTACCACTGTGTGGTGTGTGGCGGACGTACGGCCAACACCGCACACCACTATGTGGGAATTACAGTGAGCATATTTAATTGATACAAAATTGAAAGGAAAAACAACATAAATAAAAAGGGTTTCTAAAACCCTAGAAATTCGAAGGAAAAATACATACCCGGATTTGAAAATGTGAAAATATTCTTCTCTCCCGATTTTGAGCAACCAATAATGAATTGAATGAATATTAAAATCACTAAAGAAATCTTTAAAATCAAAAGAGATGGTCCTATTTTGAAAGTTTCAAATGGGTAATTAATATCTCAAAGTATAATAAATATGTGCAAATTAGGTTTGTAAACCCAATGTGCACATATAAGGTGTAAATCAGGTTTACAAACCCAATTTGCACCTTAATGGGCAAAATAAAGTAAACGATGTGTAAATCAGGTTTGTAAACCCGATTTGCACCAAAAAGGTATAATTGGTGTAAATAGGGTTTACAAACCCGATTTGTACCACAATGTCACACTTAAGTGAAAATGGAAAGTAAGGGGGGAAAAAGGACTTACGATGACGTAGCATCTCATAAAGTGTGAATTGAGCATCAAAACCATAAATGAGCACAAAATTTGTGGAGTACCCTCAAATTCTCGTAAAATGAAAATCGAGGATAACAGTACCCATGTACAAATGAAAATGCACGCAAAGCAATACAATCTCTCAAAAATGGAGAAAGAGAGAAAACCACGTGGGAAAAAAACTCCCCCCCAAAAGAGAGATGAAAACTATACAAAATAACTCTCAAAGAAGTATGAGAAGGACAAAACCCCATGTGAGGAAAATGTCCCCCCCATAAGAGAGAAGAGGAGAGACCAAGTAGCCCCCCCTCAATGTAGAATGTGCACCAATAGTAGAAGCTCGAAACTAGATGAACAAACTATTTCATGATCATCAAACAAGGTTCCTCCCCTTAGGAAGAAACAAAACCAGAGGTGAATCCATGAAGTCTCCCCAATAATGAATGGAAGATGTAGGGAAAAAACTCAAGATGTATGGAGTCTTTGAATAATTCCTCAAGTGTCCTCATGTCGATGCTAAAAGGTACCCCCTCAAAATCAGGTGTACTAATCCACACTGCTGAAAAGGGAAATCCAAGATCTAGTGGGGATGAATAAAGAACATGATCCAAAGACTCACATGTCTCCTCTAAGGATAAAGAGACCTCGAAAGAATGATCATGTAGAGAATGAACAAGAGGGTCAAAGTGTTCCCTTGCAACAACTGAAGAAGGATCATCTTCATCAAAGAGAAGATGAATATCATCAATGATGTCTCCCAAATATGCAATATAGGACTCCACAAACAACCCTACAATGTATATCAAGTAGTCATCCCAAGGAGCTGAATTTGGAAGACAAAGTATATCCTGCTGCACCAAATCACAAGAAAGAAAAATTGAAGCAACATCCACATCATCAAGTGCAATAGTAGATGTGATATCGATAGGAGGAGATGAAATTCAAGGCTCAAAAATGAGGTCACATGTGACAACACCCAAGTTCAAGTAACCAAAGTTATCCGTGACATCTAAATCAACACAAGAAGTATGATCAACATATGAACAATCAATCTCATCAAGAGGGACAAAATCTACATAGGAGTACAACCCAGATGCATGATACACCATCCATGTAGAAATAATAGCTCTAGTCTCCAAGTCTCTAATGATAAATGAATCAGGTGTAAACTCCACAATTTTCCTTGTTGCCCCATGAGTGATTTGATAGATGGAAAGAAGATTGTTTGTCAAATGGGGTACACACAACACATAATTGAAGGATTTATCCCTAATGGCAATAGATCTTTTCCCAATCATATTCAAATATGTTTGATTTCCCATCACAATCAATGGCATGTTTCAAGGCTCAAATGAAGAGAACATAGACTGCAAAGATGCCATATGATGAGAAACCTCTGAATCTAGAAGTCATCTCTATGAATCAAGACTTGTAATAGTACAAAGATCTTGTCCCTTTCCTTTTGACTATGAGGAAGGGGAAAGAGATGAATCCTTCTTCTTGTAAGTGGATGGAAAATCAATGTTTTTCTTGATGATGTTGGTCAACTCATCAATCTACTTGGTATGGCAATGATGCTCATCATGACCATTTTTCTTAGAATATGAACAAGAAAGCCTCTTCTTATATAATTTTCCCTTGGGTGAGGATGTAGAGTCCTTTTGTTGTGGAGAGGAAGATAGTTCTCTTTCATGTTGTGTCTTAGGCTTGAACTACTTTTGCTTCTTGTTGGAATCCTTTCCTTCATCCTCTTGAGTAGCTACTAAAGCCATGGACTTTGAAGACTTGATAATCCCCATGCCCATCAACTTAGATTTCTCTAACATCAAAATTTATGTGAATGCATAACATGTGATCATAGTGAAGGAACTACCCACTATTAAGTGATGAGTTTGGAAGCTAGAAACAAATGTTGTATATTTTGATGGAAGCTTTCCCAATAAGTTGTAGACCAACAGCACATCCTTCTTATCAATGTCATAATCCTAAGTTGTGCTCTTAGCTCATTTTCCTTAGTTACATAGTCTTGGATTGCATCAAAGTACTTG
Organism: Cryptomeria japonica; assembly: GCF_030272615.1. Classification (NCBI taxonomy): domain Eukaryota; kingdom Viridiplantae; phylum Streptophyta; class Pinopsida; order Cupressales; family Cupressaceae; genus Cryptomeria; species Cryptomeria japonica. The sequence continues at coordinate 137,574,289 of NC_081405.1, read as the reverse complement.
GTATCCAACATGGTGTGATCATTATCAAGTTGATAGCCCCTAATCTCATTAATTTGGCCATACAATTTTCCCAAGACATCCCATGCATCCTTAACTATTTTACACTTTTCAATGTGAAAGATGAGATCATTTGATATATACTTCCTCAATTTCCCTATTTCCATAACATTTTTAGTGAGCCATTCTATGTGAGCATTAGGATTAACTTTAGGATCAGTTGGTGCAGTGATAGTTCCATCAATATAATGAGTTAATTTGAGTTAATACCTTTTCCATTAGCTTACTCCATACATCAATTTTCCATGAAAGATACTTATGTAGAGTTAAAAGTGGAAATTTAGGAGAACCCATAGCAAAAAAATGAAAGAGCACAAATAAAAGAGAGAAAAATCACACAAGACAGCGCCCCCTCCCCCCCCCCCCCCCCTAGAAAAAAAAATTATGATTTGGCACTTTATACTTAGTGCATGTACAATGGGCCACTTGCAAAAAATGGCAAAGTGGACTTCTGATTTCAACCCTACAACTGCCTCAAATAGGCCATAAGAGACTCAAACCAATAATTCAAAAGATCTAAACTAAGATCCAAGAAAAATACAAGTACCAAATAGGCCGAAAATGACCAAATATTGAAAGTACAATTTCTACTCAAAATGGTGAAAATATGAGAGCACCACATGAAAGTAGAGAAAAAATTATGCACTTTCAAAAAAATGGCACCTGAAAAGGAGGTCGTGTGAGCCTGAACAAAGCCTCTGAAGTTGCAAAATCAAGGATTAGATAGGTACAGTTGTGAAAAAACTAAAAATTATGAAAAAACTATCCACCAAAAATTAGAAAATAACCACACCATTGTGGAAAGCACAAAAAATTTAAAAAATTGCACTCAAAAAGGCCTCAAAATGATCAAGTTATGGGCCTCCAAAGTTTGCCTGGAAAATCAAAAGACTCATTCAAGAGGGGGTCTAAAATTTTCAAAAAAGTGTTGGCACAATGCTGATGTCATCACTTTATGGCATTGAATTTGATGCCCATTTGCCTGTCATGAAAACTTCACACCATTTATGCTTTGTACAAAAGATGACATCATTCATATGGAATGCTGGTGTTAGCAAATGACTATGCATTGTACGAACAAGTTAGCATGTGCCATGTGTCATATGGAATAATGATGTAGTAGATGGTTTGGCGTACAACTACTAACTATACAAGTTGACTCAATAGTATGGATATGACATGGCCAATTATGTGGCAACCCTAGTGGTAGGTGACTGGGTGTACAATCTACTTACGTGGCAGCCACATGTGCGCTCAAGTGGCTGGAAGGCAATTTTCTATGTGGTCTTCATCGACAAATGAACACTCAGCCATGTGGCAGAAGAGCTTCTAAAGATGTTGGCATTATTTGAATGGCGGAGGCCAAGTGATTGCAGGTTGCGCAGTGGCCCAATGGAGAGGTGGTGGCCCGGTGGAGACAGGGCAGAGCAGGGTGCCCAACAACACTGCAATAAGAAAGGCTATCGACAGAAGCTGCAAAATCTGGGAGAAGATTGTCGACAAACAGGACGAGAAGCCAACATTGGCACTAGAAAAGAGACAGTGAGTGCAGCCAATAGGAAAAAGGGAGCAGCGACAACAATGACAAGAACCCGACAGAAGTGTAGAGCGATCGGCGACGGAGCTGGGAGGATGCAAGGTGAAGCCGAAAAAGGTAAGTATGGCACTGCAAAAAATAGGAAACAATGCTAGCAAGGTACATAACGTGCTATGTAGAGAATAAAAGAAGCAGTATGGTGTTTGGGGAGGGGGATTAAAACCCCCTGTAAAAATATAAAAAATTTGATTTTGTTTTTATTTTTCAAATAAATATTTTACAATAACTTAAAAACTATGTGTAGACACCTAAAAATGTTCAGTCTAATTAAATAAGTAGTTTTATTTATTTAATTATTTTAAGCCTAATTCTTCTATTAATTAAATGAATCTTTATTTATTTAATTAATTCATTTATCCTCTTCTAGCCTTATTTCTCATTCAAATAAATACTTTTATTTATTTAAATTATCCTTTTCTAAATTAAATAAATACTTTTATTTATTTAATTATCCCACTTCCTCTATTAATTAAATAAATATTTATTTATTTAATTAATTCATTAGCTTTTTCTACCTATGACACATGTCATTCATCTCTTAATTCCTACACTACCTACCCTCTCGTTATTTTATTATTTCATCTACCTACCCTCTAATCATAGCCGATCGTTTATCTTTTACACCTCTCAATCTTATCCCTCCATTTCTTATGTTGTCTTCTATATAAGGAGATGCTTCCTCCATTATCAAACTGGACCTGAATACACTTTTGAACTTTCATATGCGATCAAGTCTACTTGCAACCACATTTCTGTTCTTTGTTGAGCTCTTGTGCACACATAAAATCTGAGAGCAAATATATCAAGCAAGATCAATGGAGATAGAAAGGATGGAGATCCAAACCCTATTGGACATGTGATGGTATAATCTTTGTGATTTTATTTTATTTGCATTGTCTTAGGTAATCTTCATATGTTATGGTGGATCTTTGTTGTTGTTAGGCTAGGGTTTTGTTGTTGAATTCATTTAGTCTTTCAATATTGTTGTTATCCATTTTCACCATAAACATTTTGGCACACCCAGTGGGACATAGATTTTTGTTAGATCTATGTTTTTTTTGTAGGTTTTTCTAACCCTATATTGTTGTTTTTTAAAACAATTTGGAGGATAACCTTGTGCAACTAGGGTTTTGGACATAAAATCAAGATATTGGAGAGATTTGATCCGATCTCACAAACAACTTGAAATTTTTGCATCAAATGTTTTTTGTAGGTTTGGGACAGTATCAAGAACTCTCAAACCCAAATTCAGATCTATTGGAGCATATTTTAATTTTCTATCAATTTTTTGTGCATTTTCATAAAAAATTAATTTTGAGAGAAAATAAGCGAATTTTTCAGATTTTCTTATATTTTTGGAAAGCTCTCTGATTTATACACATAATCTGTTCTTTGTGATTTTAATTTTGATGCAAAATATGTCCTTAAAAATCGGATTTTTTTTAAATTAGGGTTTTTCATTATTTTGATCACATCTCACAAAATGATTTGAACTTTAACATCAAATTTTTTTTTCCAAGTCAAGAACAGTATCAAAAATTCTCAGTAAAAAAATCAGAGTTTTTGGATCATATGTAAATTTTCTATGAATTGTTTATGCATTTTCGTAAAAAAATAATTTTGAGAGAAAATTAGTGAATTTTTTTTATTTTGTTATAGTTTTGAAAATATCTCTGATTTATATACAGAATCTATTCTTTGTGATTTTAAATTTGATGCGAAATCATTCCTAAAAAATTGAATCTTTGAAAATTAGGGTTTTGCATTATTTTGCTCATATCTCACAAACTGCTTGTATGTTTTGCAGAATTTCTTTTATGCAAGTTTGGAAGACCATCAGAAGTGTCTAGTAAAAATTTCATATTTTTTGGATCAATTTTGCATTTTATATGAATTTTTTATGATTTTTCATAAAAAATTATTTTTTCAAGCAAATTAGCAAAATTTTTGGATTTTCTTGCATTTCTGGAAATTTCTTGAAATTTTACAAGTGGCATTTTTTTATGATGAATCAAATGTTTGAATTGGTCAAAAAAAGGCATTGTTGAAGGCCCGTATTTCACAAAGTCTTTTGGATCTAAAATTTACCTAACTTGTGTGCCTGCAGGAAAGGCATTGTTGAAGGCCCGTATTTCACAAAGTCTTTTGGATCTAAAATTTACCTAACTTGTGTGCCTGCAGGAGGGGTATTATTGCAAAACTACTAACAAATATTTGTTGTAGAATTTTGGCAAGGGTTTTTTATCTTTATTGTGTGCCTTGTTTTCATAGATAATCAAACACTTTAGTTGGTGCACTAAAATTGAACCAGTGTCTTTTGTGTCTTGGGCAATAGGCTCTTTTTGTTTAATCTCTAGAGGGCCTGTCTCTCCGTGTGGTCATTAGGACTACTAGTGAGGAGAGAATGACCCAAGTGGTAGCGAGGAAAAGTAATCCTCTTTCAAACCACTATAAACAGCTGTATCCATGGTGGAAACCATGGGTAACGTGTGCTGATTAGTTCATACCGACACTATATCTCCCCATAAACCCGTTTGATCAAATTTATTTGATCATTTGTAGGGCGCAACCCCTACCGATTGGGAGTCTTCTGTATTTATAGAGCTGAAAGTGCCGCATGTATGGCCACATGAGCGGATGCCCTTACTAGCAACTTTTTGTTTTAGAAAGCCAAAATCCTTCTAGTTGTTGGGTCAGGAGGTCGGACCTCTGGAGCAACCCACACACATATGGTTCTTAGTAGAGATACAAAGTTCGCCACGAGGAGTTTTCATGGGGACTGATGCTTGGCTGCCCCGGAGAAGTGAGTGTCGAGGGTGGAGCCAGTGGGTTCAAGCATCTAAGTATCCACTCTGAATAGTGTAGCCTCAGGGGAAACCCCATGTGGGATCAACAACTATTGTCCTGGCCAACCATAGGAATTGTGCTTGTCTTCTTTTAAACATTCAAACATTCAAGATCAAACATCAAAACATTATGTCTTTTGTGTCTTCAAGTGTATGCAAAATATTTTTTACATCAAACAACACACTTTTTTTTTAGTCACTTTGAGTCTAGACACTTGCAAACATTGAGTCCTCATCAACGTTGTGTCCTCTTGTCATGAAAAAGGTCATAAATTCTGATTTGGTCACAACAAACAACTTCACAAATTGGAAAAATTTACAATCCAACAAACAAGAGCAATCAGTTTCAAAAGTCTTGAGCTTCCTAGGTTATCTTTTCAGGTTTTCATGTAGCATTCAACTTATCTTTGGGTCTCACAAGGTCTATCATTGTTTTACATCTTGCATTACATTCACATTTGTCTAAACTTGAGTCAAAAGGTCACTTGCTTGTCCTCATCATACTTTGTCAACACACTACATACAACAACATTTTGCTAAGTGGTCCCTCATCAAGGTCTATCACCTTTGGGTCTCATTTGGTCTTACTTAGAGTCAAGGTCAACTTACCTCATCAAGAGAAACTATCATCTCTTTGGAAGCCACACCTACTCTACTACATACATAATTGGTCTTACACTTTGGACATTACAAGTAAACTTCGGATTCATTTACATTCCATCGAACTCTTGGTCTTCCATAATCTTTCCATTTTCATCTAGTCTCACACATCTTGGTCAAAGACTTAGTTCATGGTTGAAACCCGTTCCCAAAAATCTAGGAGAGAAGCTAAAGAGGTTCAAGAGTCCGCAAACATGAGTGCCTATGAGTATGGCAATGATGTCTTTTTCAATTCTAGTCATACCACATTACCTGATATGGATGCCTATAGAAACATTCCAAATGTTGAGAACATGGACACTATAAACAACAATGATACACACAATGACAATATGGACAACATTTCAGTACATTTAGAAAAAGCGGAAGACTCCATTATGGATCCCCATTTTAATCGATTGGTTGAGGAAATAATGAGGAGAGATAGACAATACTTCTTACAAGTGATGGCACAAAGTGGAGCTAAGATCCCTAATGACTTTGACATGTCTCAAATAATGGAAAATCGACCTTTGCAACAACCTCACCTCAACATGGATCAAAGGAGGCCTAATAGTGGAGGCAATAGAGGACCACATCTTGTGCCTGATTCACCATCATCTTTGTTTCAAAAACCTGAGGTCCCATACACACATGGTCAAGCATATGATACTCACCTTCGCAGACCATTATGGAAGTCTTATGTAGAAAAATATACTCAATCACATACCAATGCTAAGGATCAACCACCAAAGAAATTGGATATCCAAAGGCATGATCAAAATTTTGACACAAGAAAACCCTGTGTCAAATTTGGGGGCAACACATTAGAACAAACTCATGACATGCCTGTAGAGTATGGTATACATGGACAAAATAGATATTTCATTCCTCATCATGACTCTATACCAAGTGGTCCATATATGCAGCATCACTATAGACCTCCATATGAACATGTGTATGATCAATACCATCCATATATGCAACATGCTCCTCCTCCACCCGGTGGTTCAGGCATGGGATATGGTCTAAGAAGTCGATCTCCACCTAAGAACAATTTGGAACAGCAAATAAAGGACTTACAAAAGAAAATGGAGGACATAAATACACCGAAGCCAACTTACACAATGAGAGACATATGTCCCTATCCATTTGACAAAAGCATTCCAATGCCTCCATTTCCTACACACTTTGTGACACCTAAGTTTGATAAGTATAGAGGAAAAGGGGATCCTAATGCACATATAAGACAATTTTTCACGGCTTGCATTGAGGTAGCAGCAGAAGAGACATACTTGATGAGATTATTCACACAGAGCTTAGGTGATCAAGCTATGGAATGGTTCTCCCAACTTCCACCTAGAATTAAGTCATGGGGTGACTTAGCAGAGGCATTTATCTAACATTTCTCATACAACATAGAGATAGATATATCAATCACTACCTTGTGCAACACCAAACAAAGGGATGGAGAGTCTTTTTCATCATTTTTACAAAGATGGAGGAATCTAGCCAACAGATGCTCTTGTGAAATTCCACAAAAAAAAATGGTAGAGATGTTCACCCAAAATGTTAACAAAGACATTGGTTATGACCTAAGAAAAGCTTGTTTGTCCACCTTCAAGGACGTCATTGAAAAAGGCTTAGCAACAAAGAAGGTCCTAATTGAACAAGGAGTCATTAAGATATTCAAAGAAAACAAAGAGGCTAGTGGCAAACAAAATAATAACAATTCCAGATTTGCCTCCATATGAGCCAAAGGTTAAACCAAATTAGTGGAATGATGATGAGTAGTGTGAATTTCATAAGAGCAAAGGACATAAAACCGAAAACTGTCATCGACTGAAGAACATCATACAAGATCTCATTGATAGAGGTGACATTGAGATTGAAGGACATTCATCCAATATCTCGAGGGGGCATATCATTCCCATCTTGGGGCAACTTTGTATCAGTTTATCTTATCTTCTTTGAAACAACGCGACAAGCTGCATTGTCTCAAAGAGGGGCAAAATGTAGACACCTAAAATTGTCCAGTCTAATTAAATAAGTATTTTTATTTAATTAATTATTTTAAGCCTAATTCTTCTATTAATTAAATGAATCTTTATTTATTTAATTAATTCATTTATCCTCTTCTAGCCTTATTTCTCATTTAAATAAATAATTTTATTTATTTAAATTATCCTTTTCTAAATTAAATAAATACTTATTTATTTAATTATCCCACTTCCTCTATTAATTAAATAAATCTTTATTTATTTAATTAATTCATTAGCCTTTTCTACCTATGACACATGTCATTCATCTCTTAATTCCTACACTACCTACCCTCTCATTATTTTATTATTTCATCTACCTACCCTCTAATCATAGCCAACCATTTATCTTTTACACCTCTCAATCTTATCCCTCCATTTCTTATAGTGTATTCTATATAAGGAGATGCTTCCTCCATTATCAAACCAGACCCGACTACACTTTCGAACTTTCATATGCGATCAAGCCTACTTGCAACCACATTTTCATTCTTTGTTGAGCTCTTGTGCACACATAAAATTTGAGAGCAAATATATCAAGCAAGATCAATGGAGATAGGAAGAATGAAGATCCAAACCCTATTGGACATGTGATGGTATAATCTTTGTGATTTGATTTGATTTGCATTGTCTTAGGTAATCTTCATATGTTATGGTGGATCTTTGTTGTTGTTAGGCTAGGGTTTTGTAGTTGAATTCATTTAGTCTTTCAATATTGTTGTTATCCATTTTCACCATATACACTATGAAATTAAAATTATAGAAATTTAGTAAAATTCATAGAAAATCAAAAAAAAAAAAAATTATTTTTCTTATAAAATCTGTACCGTATGCCCAAATGGGCAAAAAATTATCCCAAATCTTGAAATGTACTTTTCACCAAATATAGGCAAATTTGTACTTTATTTTCATGGAAATGACCTCCTGAACTCAATGGTGAGGTTGAAATTTCTATAGGATTCCCCCAACTTTCGTTGCTCGTCAAATCCACAAATGAATTACTCAAAAATGTCTCCACAAAGACTGCTCAATGAAGCCCCAATGGCTTTGATACCATGTAAGAACTTGTCAAATATAGCCAAGATCTAGAGCATAATGAATAGCACAAGAGAGACAAAATATTGATAGGAATAAACTATATTCTAATCAAGATGCAAAATAAGATCAACTGGATCATTACATACAATTTAAGATGAGCCTACTTATAAAGGCAAGGCCATATGGATATGTGAGCACACAATCGTACATGTGGCTCAATGAGAAACAAGGGTAGGTGAGGGTAGGTGGGAGAAATAATAAAATATTCCACAAGAGGTGGATCACCCATTGAAGGTGGAATGTAACAACAAGATAAAACCACAAAAGGTGGAATTTCTCCTGCAAGCATCATCCCTAAGTGTCTCATATGCAAACTACTATGAAATGCATTACCCTAAGTCAACTTAAGTAAAGTGTAATTATGAGACATAATTTACATCAACGCTTGTGATCCTCCATCCTGGGAGATGATGGTTTGGGGTCAATAGATGAGCAAAATACTTCTAACTCATACCAAAATTGGACCTCATCAATCTTCTCCTTGCTTCCTTCCTTTACAGGAATTGTCCTTACTTCATAACAGTCCTCAGGGTAACTTATATAAATATCTAATTTATCCTCTTGGGGTGTAAGTTTTATTATGATATTATGCATGGGCTAGGAAGAAACTTCATGCACATCTGAATTCTCATCTCCCAAGACAAGACTACCCTCATGCTCTATTGTATGGTCTTCATCAACCTCAAGGCCAACCTCATGCCTATGTTGCTTGCCAAATTCTATAATAGCATCTTGCTACTTGAATACTACCACTGAAGAAGGCATATATGTGGTCCTTTCCCTATTCTAAAAGAAGAAAGGAAGGTCATCAAATAAGGTGTATGAATTCTTTTCTTTTCTTTTCTTTTACATGGCTGGCACCTTGATGTTGCAATTGGTCATCTTCATTTTTCTCCTATAGAAGGAGAAACTCTTCATCCTTATGAACATGTGGAAGCTTACAACCAACAATTTTCTCCTCTTCTTCTCTCTATTCATGTAACTAGTCAGACCTCTAGAAAACAAGTCCGCCCTTAAAGAGTGAACTGATTTTCTAGAGTGGAAATAGTCCCTTGAGAGGGATGTTCTTGTGGAACAACAAGGTGGGAGCCATTCAAACTTGGGATGTTAAACCTATGTGGTTCATTAGAAGACATCCCATATTTGAAACAAAGATTTTCAAGTTTAAGGGTTTTAGAGACTAATTTCTCTTTTCACATGAGTTGCTCTTCTTCCCTAGTAGTGACTTGCATTGCAAGAAACTACTTTTATTATTTTCTTTGAGTCTCTACTTGTTGTTGTAGTTGGGCCTAGTAACCAAGTTGATCTTGATATTCTTGCTCTTCCTCAATAGACCTCAAGTGTTCTTGGAAATTCAACATTATCTCTCTAGTGTCAACATTGCCCAAGTTTCTCACATTTTGATGTAGGGTGAGAGGATGAACATACTAATAGGGGATATAATAATCTTCTCAAGTTTGTTGGTAAGCATATTCATGCTACCAAGAAGGTAGATTAGGGCTTGGTGGCAAGAAAACACTTAGAAATCTCTCATAACGTATTGTAGTGGGAGAATGTGGAGCAAAATCAATAACCTAATATTGGTGGTAGGAAGATGAAAAGCATGTATTTTTGTGGGAAAGATGCTCAAAAAAATACAATGTTCATAATATCTTTCCAAATTGAAGCATAATGAAAGTTAAAGATCTACTAATGGTGTTTTAAACAAGAGCAAAAGGTCTACTCAAAATTGAGAATTGGGTACATACCAATAGTCACCCAAATTATTTGAACTTGAAGAGTTGCCAAATGTTTGCAAGATGCCTCTATAGGGCTGAATATGTTGAATAAAACACCATATATCTCCAACGATTGTGGATTTCGTTGGTTCCACCAAGTGTGCCAAGAAAACTGTTGATCTCTAAAGCTTACACTTAGAGAGGGTAGTCCAGAAGTTTCATAGACATGGGACCTGATTGAGGTCTGTAAAAAAATCTTTGGGTTTTAGAAGCAGGCTCTTCAAATTTTAGAGGGGGGATGGAAAGGGAGAGAAAAAACATAAGAAAATCTAATCTAAGGCAACATGCCAAATCTTTTACAACTCTTTAAAAATCTCTCTTAGAAATAATAAGAAGCAAACAACTCTAGAATCGGAGCACAAAATATTGCAGTCTCTTTCTTTTTGGAAATAGAACAAGATACATAAGGTCAAATAGACATAGAGAATAGCAATCAAATCTTCCCTCGAGAAGCACCCGCTAAGGCTCACTGAAACTTGGATGTTTTTCCCACAAAATAGCTTAATCTAATTCATAGCCATAAATCATTACAAAAAATAGAAGAGTACTTAACATGGTCCATAGTCCACAAATTTACACTAGAAATTATAAAAGCAAAGACTCATAATTATCAATAGTTATCCCCATCTTAAAATGACATAGAACATCGAAAAAAAACACTAAACGGAGATAAAACTCATAGAGAGACAAACTTGACACAATCTGTTGTGTTAAGAACATGGACATAGAATTATAAGGTCTAAGGTAATTGCTAATTACTACATATTCAAAGGTGTCTTCACAAAAGATGGTGAACCCCCATTACATTGTGCTCGCAGGCTTATAGAAGAATGTATTTGATCTAAATACATGTGCTATAATAGAAATAATCTTTGCATATTTGTTGTGTGTTTATTGGCATCATGGTGGTCGTTATAACCACCTTTGAATCCTTATTCTTGATCCTTTCTTTGAAGTGACGTTGCTAACTTATCAGTCTTCAATCCTCCTTGCAATCGCTTAAACGCATGGACTTTTCTTTTGTTTGCATCGACGCCCTTTGGTTTAGCCACGCATCATTTTTCAATGCTTTTCCCCTTTGCCAATAGCCAATGGCATGCTTTTATTCTATCTCTGGACTTTCGCCCTGCTAACAAGTAGTGTTCTCCACTTGCACCATAAGCTCATCTTCCTTCTATATTAGAAATCTTCTGCCTTACTGTGAGTGTTCCTCAAAGCATAAGCTTTTATCAATACCACACGAGGCCACCACATGGCACTCTCGTGTGACTTTGTGAAAATGAAGGGTAGCGGTCTTGCTAGAAATTGTGTCACTTTGACACATGGCGCATTAAAGTTCCTTTTCATGGCGACCCCATAATCTTATCTTGGCAAGGGTATAACTTTATTCTTAGTGCTTGAAAAGGGCCTGTGAAGCCGAAAAACAAAGTCTGATTAACGAGGGTTGAAGGATCATTCTGAAAACTGAAAATGAGGCATTGTTTTTATCAATGTCCTGAGCATAAACCTGCAAAGTTGTAGATTCATCTACAATCTTCAATGATCAATTGCAAAGATTAAACTTTACGCAAAGCCCAATGGATTCATGCTTTATACCAAACTATAGAAGAATGTAATTCATTTTAATCATGTTTCCTAGATTTGATAGAAATTGGCTCTCTTGGGGTAAATCCAAGGTGAATTATAAACTTTTCAACCAACATTTTGAGTCTTTTTAGACCACTACAGAGTTGATTCGACTAAAAATTCTTCACATGATTAGTGTCAAATGCATCAAACCCTAATAGAAAGATTCAATATATCATATCTTCATGCCAATTTTTATGATTCCAAGCCTTATAAAGGCTGCTGGTCGCTTTATTCACATTTGTATGTGGTTTAAAAACTCAATAAAAAATGGCTCTTATAATTCACAGTCATTATTTAGCATTGAATATTTCATATAGTTTGGTCAACCATTTTAGAACCTAAGTTTGCTCATTTTCTGAAGTATTATTTGTTAGGGTCACCTAATTTATTCTCATTCAATCAATATTAGGCATTGTTAATCCTCATTGCCCCTTTTGTGTGCAATTAAAAACATTAATGTACCTCTTTTACTTCTGCTCACAAGCTTAAGCTACTTGTTGTTGGCTATATCATTCTTTTAGATGTTTGTAGCCTAAGTTTTTTTTTTAAAACATGAAATTATTCTAACTAGCTATAAATGTCATCTAAGTTCACTGAAGTTTGACATGCTTTTAGAGTGGAGATTCTATTCGATATTTAAGATGATTGGAACACGACTTTTTTTGAGGTTCTTCTATTAATTACCATTTTTTTCATGCACTATCTTTAATTTCTTTTATTTTTCTTCTATAGATTTGGGTGCAAACTAAGAAGGTTTCCCTAGATGTTGCCCATTTGTGGACTCTTATTAGACACTTAGTTAATGCTTCTTGCATTGTTTCATGTCTACTACTTTCCCTTTCTCCCAAGGTCCCATCTCCTCCACAATGGCATAGATATGGCCACAATCACAATACCAAGCATAGTTCTCATGGCTCGCATAGCTCTTCTCAACACCATGGACATGGATGGTCATAGTAAACACATGTGCCTTCTATAACTTCTCGATCACACATGATAAGGGCTTCAATTGGCCAAACAATGACAAGGTCCTTGATTGACTTTGACTATACATCTTGTGAAGAATGACATGCATCTCAATGAGAAACAAAATGAATAAGATATCATTACATGGTGGGGCCCGATTTTCCACAACCAAAACCACCCACTTGACTAGGAGAAACCTAATAATCATAATCTATCACCTCCTCTAATTGTTTAATAACTCTCCCTCAATAATAGTTTAACCATAATTATACTTTTTATTTTAATTTATTTAAAACGTTGCTTACCTATATTTTAAACAATATAATTCTAATACACCCACTCTTTTAATAATATATACTTTCCCACCACCCAAAAAAAAAAAAGAAACCCTAGGAGATGATTATCAATTAGACTATGATACAAACCGTAATATTACGCTACACAAAACCGCCCACCAGTCGGAGGTCATATCCAGAACTACCAGTCAATCGAAAGAGACGGTATTTAATTGAAAGGGTGGCAGTTGCCGTTCACCCAAGTTGAGCCTACCATTCAAATACATGGTAAAGATATCAGATTAAAATACGCTGCCAACCGTTCTTGCCCTCTCATAAGGGCAGGTAAGAAATATGTTAGTCCCGTCTGACAGTCAAATTTTCAAAACTAAATGCAACGACTTACCAAACGCCTGAAGTCGCCTACCTAAAATCCTACAACTGCAGGTAAATCACATATTTCAGAGTTCAAGTCTATGCAATGTTATTGACAGTTAGCTGCTACGTTGAAATCTTCAATATAATGCAGAGAGAGTCTATTTTGCAGTTATTCACATCTTGGTAGACCGGCCATCTAGATAAATTTTATATTTGAATTAGAGAGGCCATCTTAAATGTAATTCTTGACACCCAGAAGAACAGAAGTATGTTTCTATAAATATCAGGCGCCTTCGTTCTAAAAAGTTTGGAATGGGTTATTCTGCTCACAATTTTTTTTTATATCGTCTGTGCAAATATGAGACTCATGAATAGGTGGGTATATTCAAGCGTGCATGTATTCTTGTTTCTGCAATTCTTCTTACTTTTTTTCTGGTATTACGTTTTTTTCCTTGACAAGATAAATGTTTTGCGTGTAACCTGCCATATGATCAAAATCCTGCAGTTATATGTTGAAGCTTGAACAGAGATGTCGGTGCATTGAAAGGTATGCCGAAGTCTCTTGTCCCTGAAAGAAATATATGTGAAATTTGTGTTTTATTATTAGATTGTGGCTTTGGAAATTGAAATTAAAATGAAAATTAGTACTAATGTTTGCAAATAATTGAAGATAAAGTTTAGTATGGTGATAGAAAGTAGTTTTCTTTTTAGAGTTGTTATATGGCTTTTAAATGTGTATTGCTTCTTCTGTTGCTTAGAATTGCAAACTATGAAAAAACATAGATTCAAAAATCTTTAGTTTTCAGTTCTGAATTAAAATATAATTAAAAGTGTTTAAAAAATCTTATACTGCATATCATACAAAACGGAAAACAGAGAGAAGATCTCTATCAAAATTGTTATCATTATTTTGTTTTCGACTTTTATGACAAATCAAAAACATGTCCAAAATTTGAGTAATCGTATGTTTTTGGTGCATCTATTAACAAATTTGAGTTGTTATTTGGGTATCGTGTGAGTTTTAAACCATTCGAACCAGTTTGACTAATACGAGGCTGAATTTTCAACATTACATACTTATTTTCTTCATCAAATTTACAGAATGTAAAATATAACTACATATCCATTATTTACAACATTAAGCGAAACTTATTGGCTTGGCGTAATACGTATATCAAATCACGTTTTTAAGGGTGCATAATATTAGAAATAGTGTGGAGGGTGATTAAGATGGCCATATCTCACCTAACATCTATCTCTCCAAACCTAACAGTCCATCCCAAACAGAACGTCAAGTTAACGCAGGGATGTCATTTATAATACTGTCATTTTTTCAAAACTTCTGTTTTTCTGTTTTGGTACAGTTGGTAGCCCTCTCTACTTCTCCAAATTTCTTTCTCGCTTTTAATATGCAATGAAAGAAGAACTCTTGGCATACTTAAAATTAAAGTGGGTAAGCTTTCTCCATTTGTAATCTACAACGTGGTCTGGTAGTTGTGTAGAACAAATCACAGTATACTTTAAAACAAATTCTTTGCATTTTATAGTTGTTTTTCAATTTTTTTCCCAAATGTTGGTAATTGTTCATTGAAATTTGCTCATCGGATCTCTCTTAATACTTATAATATAGACTGAGCACTGGTAATACCAACTATAGATAGGAAGGATGCTAACAAGATATAGATGCTAAGGATGCTAAGGATGATGAATACAATAGCTATATGTTAGACAATCTTATCTAACGTGGTTTTCAAGATACTTATGATCATTGACTCAATACATAATTATCAATTTCCACACAAATATCAGAATGGTCTAACTTGAAGAATTGACATGGTTGGGAGTCTCCTACCAACCTTGACAACCTTTGTATAAGCCCTCATAGTCACTCGATAAAGCTACATTTGATTACTATATTGTTGTTTCCTCAACTTATTTTTAAGGTCATAGTGATTCCTATGGTGTAAGTATGAGGTTTTTGTACGTAACTTGGTAATATTGTTATTTATATTTTGATCCCTGCTAGTAGTTCTGTTTGAACCAAGCTAGAATGCTAAAGATCCATAATGAGGCTCTCATGCACCAAGCTAGCATGCTAACTGAACCGAGACCTAAAATATCATTTTAACATAATAAAATGGATCATGAGCAATTGTGATTCTTTCTCTGAAGACTCGTAACAGAATTTTGTATTATCTATTTATTTTTTAAAACAACATAAAACCTAAGTATAGGTTGGCAATTTGCTTGGCATCCAGCCAGAAAAATGTTTTCTCCTTATCATACCGAATTGTCATATTTTTCTTGTTTACACAATTCAGGTTTTCATAAAATAATATACCTACTTTAAATATAATAAAATATTATACCATTCCTTAGCATTTTCAGCTTACCCAATTATATCATATGTCTCTAATGCAAACTTGTTATTGAATTTCCTAGAAATAGAACTCTTGTTTCTGTTAATATCTGTGATTCATGGCCTTGAAGCCATTTGAGGAGAAATCTCTTAGCAAAATTTACAAAATTATAGAATTTTTTTCTTTTTTAGAAATTTGTAGACTTGGATGTATTGAATGTCCATCACATTTTTTTGAACTTTTTTCTACATTGGTAGTTTAGAACTAAATCAACTAAGCCAACAAGAAGCATTGAGGATACTCATATCAATCTCAACCCAATAACCAAAATCAAGCTTCCTAAGAAATATGTTGCAAGCATAGTTGTCATTTTCCAATACTATTATAACACATTTTGCCAACTACGAGGGCAACAATTGTAATAACTTGGTCATGATCAGAACTTAAAATTAAAACAATGATGTTTAGGAGGAACTCAAACCAGATGCAATTTAACAACATCACCCTTGCCTTTAACGTCTGCAATATCTAATACCAATAGCAACTACCACGGCTTCACTACTTGTAGGTTAAATCACCATAGAAAATTAAGAGAGGAATCGGTTGCATAGTTTATAAAACACCTTGTAGCCAGTATGATATTGTTTAAGCATTACTATTGTACATAAACAAGTATTATTGAATTCCTTAGGATTATGCCCAAATTTCTTCGACACAAGAAGAAACAAGAAACCCTATTTTACAACATGCAAAGAAAATGGTCATGGTGACAAATCACTGGCATTTGTAAGAAAGCTTGTATCTTTACAACCCTCAATTTGGGGATACCAATTTTACATACATTTATACCTATATTTGCCTTGAGCTACAACAATTCAATTTCTCACCAAAAAAACCGATGAAAAAGAAGGAAAAAAGGACCAACAAAACTGTGAAAAAGGAAAAATGGTGTTAATTTCATAGCCTGAGACATGTTTTCAAAAATCCTAGGGAAATAGAAGCTACCATGAATTCACTGCTTGTAGGTTAAATGACCATAGAAAGATTAAGAGAGGAATCAAATACATAGTTTATAAAACACCTTGTAGTCAGTATGATATTGTTTAAACATCGATTTTGTACCTAAATAAGTATTATTGAATTCCTTTGGATGATGCCCAAATTGCTTTGACACAAGAGGAAACAAGAAACCCTATTTAATTTTACAACATGCAAATAAAATGGTCATAGTGACAAATTAATGGTAATTGTAAGGAAGCCTATATCTTTACAACCCTCAATGAAAGGATACCAAGTTTACCTGCATTTATACCTATATTTTCTTTAAGCTACAACAATGATTTTTCGCCAAAAAAGAAAGCAGAAGAAGGTAAAAAATGATTGACAAAACTACGGAAAAGGAAAGATGACATTAATTTTGCAAAGTGAGACATGATTTTGGTGGGGAGCTCCCCCATAGGGAATAGCCTATCAGTGAATTAGCTATCTTTTTAAATGAATTTTTTATTTAGTTTTATTGATAAAAGGATAGTATAATTTTCAAATAATGTTCATTATAATCAACCATGAAAGCATCCAACTATGGAGAACTTTCTTTGTTTAATTATACATTCTTATGAATCATACAAAGCATTCTTAGTCATTAAAGAAAAATCAAATTTACTAACTAATACCTTAGAGTATACTTTGGATATATATGTAAAATAAAATGGTTCAATAACCAACCATGAGAATAATAGAAAAAGATATTCATATAGAGAAAACAAATTACCCCAAAATGCATAAGATTTAGATGATCATCACCAATCTAGAGCTCAGCAAAGTGCATCAATTATATACGTAGTATTCAATTAATTATCAACAATATGTTGTAAGATTATATTTCTATGTGAGCTAATAGAGAAGATCTTTATTGGATTAAACTTTACCAATAAGTTTCTAGAACCAAATCAAATGCTTCAAGTTTCAAACACTAGTTAGTTCATAACACATAGCACAAGATCTTTTTTGTCATTTAATTCCTTATCTCCATAATTTGCATAGGGTATAGCTATATTCAATTTATCACTCTCTAGTCAAGTCACAACACACAACTTGATAACATCTAGATTGCTTATAGATACACCCATCAAACAACCTATGAAACTACCGATGCAACCCTCATGTAAAGTGTTTTTTAAATAATATAGTGTGGCATCAAATATATCATGTATCATCATTAAATGCTAGATCATCTCTCCATGGAACCCTCTTGATCACTAGACCACATTAAAATATGGCCACATCATCCCATTCATGGTTTAAAGGGCCAATAAAAAATAATTTAATACACCATGTGTTATGTTAATACCTCTAGACTTCAAGACTCATCCTTTAGACACCATGTGTTATGTTAATACCTCTAGACTTCAAGACTCATCCTTTAGACACAAAATGTCTCTCTTCTCTTAATGTATAAGGAAATTCAAATCCAATGGGTGTCATAGTATCTACCTTGAATTAGAACTTTAATGTTACGGACCTAAAACCTCTATTCAACTTGTGTGCATGTAAACTTTTCATCCATTAGGAGCTAAACTAGAATAAATTGATTTGATGTGAGGATTCCATAGATTTGTGATAAATAAAATGTTTAGATCTAGGAAAACAAAACATAGGACATGTGATAAATCTTTTGGATGGTATTTAGAAAAAATAGTAGACATGAAGACAAGAGGTTAATACATCATTACTATAATATTAAATCTCAACCAATAAGAAAAACATGGAGAACATAACACAATAGGCCAAGATATGGTACCATAAATTCATGGCTTAATAATAGCATTAAGTAAGGTCTATTGAATCAAGTATTATATTAGTTATTGGTAGAGGGATAGATAGAGGAACACCCAAAATTAAAAAAGAGTAGTGTGGAATTTTAAACCAATAAATATAAGCATGGAGAATGTCTTTTATTACTTCATTTTCAAGAAGTGTTATTTATGAATTATTTTTTGTACTATATATGTTATAAATATTATCAATACTTTGAAATGATATTAGAACCATAGGTCTTATATTTATTGGCACATTCTAAAAATAGTTTGAAGATATATGGACAAAGCAATAGTAGTAGAGAACTTTAGAGAACACAAAGGCTTGTAGAGTGGTTAAATTAAAAAGGGTTCAATCGTTGAACCTTTTAGAATGAGTATGTTTACTAGACATGGACTTACTTAGGTTATTTAATAGAAAATAAGTCAACCCTAAAAATTTAGTTATTATCAACAAATGAGAGAAAAGAGATGGTATAAATCTCTCTCAAATGTTTTTTTATTAAAAAAGCAACGTTAACTAGGGTGATGACCCTTTACATAGCCAAAAGGATAACAAAAATTAAACAAAAGCCCAAAGGCAGTAAACAGACCAAGCAAGGGTACAAACCCCAAACAAACAAAGTCAAACAGGCCAAACAACCTGTCAAACCTGCAACAACCCAACCCATCTCAAGAGTTGGGAGAAACACCCAAAACTTGATGAAGGGGGGATTGGGAAAGGGGGGCAGATTTTCCCTTCCACCTGCAACAAATAACCGTCCAAGCAACGCTGTCATTAGGAACATTCAAAGAAAAATCAAGTGAGGAGGACTCCACAGAGTTACTACCAGACTGCTGCAGGAAATCTCTCTTAAATGTTGTTGAATGGAAATGATTATATTATTTTACATGTTAGTGATTCAAATATAATAAATGAGACTCTTAAAAAATATTTCAAATATATGAATCAAGAGATGTCAATACTAAATTATACCTTAGAAAGAAAAAATTTCAATTGAAAATGAAAGAATTGTAAAGTATCACAAAAAATGTGAATCATATTAAATATCTCAAAAAATATTTTTTAGAACATGTTTTAAGGATCTTAGAAAACAAACATGTAGTATTGATGCTTCTTGGGAGCTTGCCAAAAACTTTTAAATGATTTATAGTAGCTCTAAGTAGCACTTAATCTAGTCTAAATTTATATAACGTAGCATCATCACTACTCTAGGAAGAAGTAAGAAGGAAGGATACAATATTTATTTTGTTTTGACTTATATGAACATTAATCCCAATAGAATATATCCAAAGATGGATTAAAAAAGAAGTAATTGAGTGTCTCTTCAGAAGGAGAAAAATAAATATATAGAATGCTTCCATTATAGTTCTCAATGATATTTTAAAAGGAAATGCAACAAAACATTAGCATTTATTGAAGAGATCTTAAAAAATAAAATTAAGAAGAAGTTAATGTACATTAATTCAATGAAGAAGAGCAATTAATGATAGGAACTACACAAAGTTTGATATTTATATTTAACACTGACATATAGTATATGATGCCCAAATAATGGATTTAGACATTACAATGAGATCCTCAAAGGAATGAATGTTTTCTTTGTGGTAACAATATTCATGAAATTATTTGAGTTGTATATATTTCATTAAAAAATATCTAATGGTGTATATGATAAATTCTATAATGTATGTATGTTAAGCTTATTTATGCATGAATATGAGCATAGTTTGATAGATTCTCTTATTTTATAAAAATGAAAAAGAAAAGGTCATTAACAAAGGAATTTTGGAGGGGATTTTGTACAAGTTATATACCTTTATAACAAGTAATGATGGTGATAAATGATGATATCAAAGAGTCAATTTATTCTTTTAGTATCATAGATTTAAAAATTTAAATGGATATATAAGTGTTTACTCTTATATTCTACAAGTAAAACTTAGAAATGTCAAGAATAATTTATGGGGTATATTTGTCCTATATCACTTATTATCATGGAATCTAAAATAATACCCTTAATTTCATTTCTACCCTTACATATTGAGTTTTTTCTATCTCCTTATACATAATTCCTATTGAAATATATTTTATTTTTATCATATGCTTTAGGTACCTATTTTTTAATGATATTTTTATACCCCTATTTATTTATGCATCTCATACATACAACTAAACATTTCATCTCCACTAATATCACATATAGATATAAAAAAATGTAAAATGAATATTCATATGAGAGTTATGAAATAGAATATATTGAAAATACTTTTACTCTATAATAATTTTGTAGTGGTCCCTAAAATAAATATTTATATATAGTTGAAAATGTAACTAATTGATGTCAATTTATGGTTTTGTTTACCTTATTTACATTTAGATCAAGAAAAAAATTATAAATGTGCATAATCTATAAACTATAAGAAATTAGAAACATAGTTTTTCAATATCTCATGTCTACTCAATAGGCCTACAAAATTCATTATCAGTGTTATTATATAGTAATTATTGACATTAGGTATTTATTAAAATATACAAAAATGTATTTAAAACTGATGTAAAATGTAAACATTATTTTCTATCACTACCAAGGGCTAATTTGATGCATGAAACCTTTTTGGTGTATACCCACAAGGAGAGTTATTTTCTTTTATCTTATATGGTGTTCTATAATGTGTAGAAACACCTTGATTATTTAAATCAATTACAGCTTAAATATATGCATGCAATCCCTACATTACTAGAATAATTAATTTTTATTTATGACCTCACTAAATCAAATATTTTTTTAATAAACTTAATATCCCTTAGATCAAAACTTTAACACCTTTAACTATTTTAACGGCAATACCTGAGAAAAATATTATTATTACCCAACTAGATATATAATAATTTGGTCTAAGAAAGGATTTACATACTAATCCTTGACTGATTAAGTACAATGGAACTCTTTGTCATCTCATTATGTACTCATTATTTTACCTTGTCTTCATGACATTGTATTCTCTATCATATGCTGTGTATAAGAACCATCCAAATCAAAATTAACATAAGACTAAGAAAACCCTTTGTAGGATTAGAGGAGGTTACCCAATTATTCATGAATAGCAATAGCCCTCTTTTGAGAAGTTGTGATTCACTCTAGAAAATACAATACTTATTTTGATGCATAAATAATCAAAAATTATCCTCTTGGAATCATGGGGTTTCTATAGATTTCGACAGTGTCGTCCTTTCTCATATGTAAGGTTTTAGAGTTTTTGTACATGGCAATAAGCCTAAGAAGCAAGAGATAATGGCGCAGTCCTTAAAAATTCATATGCTGTCTTCCATTTTTGTAATTGTAAGTAAGAAATGATTTTCAGGAGTTTCTGCATTCTTATGAAACAACCGTTTTCTTTTTCTCATCAAGAGATTTGAGAAATCGAAAACAACTGATTTTGCACTATGGCAAACGAAGATTTTTAGTTTGTAACTTAAATAAATTGTTAGATCTTATGATAATCCAACTCTCAAGCTCTATAAAGTGGATGTGTGAGGACTTATGGAAAATGAAATGGCCTCGTATCGTCTAGAAATAAGGAATAATCAAAATGTGTGAGAAGCATAGTCATATAAACCTAACGAGATACTAATATTGACAACATGAATCAAAATAGTTCTTTTAGATTCACAAGGGCTGTTGTGATGAAACTCCATTTGAACATCTTGTATATTGCATTCAGATAATTTAATTATCAAATGGAACTATTATTCAAAATTTGAACAATTTTCAATAATATTTATCTGTAAATTCAATAAAATTATCTTTTAAGGTACCATTATAATTTTCATTATCAATTATTTGTTAGATATATATTATAATGTTCTATTTGCTTTAGTTATTTATTTGACAAGAGAGATATATTTAAATGAATCAAAAGTAACAATGGTTATGAAGTTCATAATGATTTCCTAACTAGATATTCATCTCTCTATTTCTTTCTTAATAAAAAGAAAAGCCTCATCCTTTGCATCTATAATGCACAATACTCCAACCATTTTCTTAATGTGTAAGAAATCTGTCTTTTGAAACTTAAATGAATATAATACCTATTCCATACACCAACAAGATTGTCTTGTTGGATGCATCTTTGTTGAATACATTTTGTTTTGTATTATGGAAATCATAAGCTCTAATTTAGATCATTATTTTTATGAAAAAAAAAAAGATTATTAAAAAAAAAACTTCATAACTTTTCTTAATCAATTGAACTCAATTAGAGACCAAATACTAATAAAGTATAGTGAATACTAATGATATGAGATTTCCACAATCCATATTGTTGTTTTTAATTGCTTCTCAATTAGATTGTGTGACAGTGAATATTTTAGGCATATTACTTGGTTCATACATTCCACATTTTAATCATAATTTCTATTACTTTATCATGTCAAAAATTCAAATGACTTTTATTGTTTCATTGGTTTTTCACAAATAAATATTTGTTCCTTGTCATATGAGTAGAAGAACTAGTATAGAAAACCAATAGAATATAATCTTTATATTTTTTATATAAATTTTTTAAATTATATTAAATTTAAAAGTTATCATTCATTTATTAGATGCAATGTTTCCTTTTATTTTGAATGTAACTTTGTTTCCTCATAAAATTGCTTTCAAAATGATTATTTATTACAATGGTGATATTGAATGTCTCTTATCTACATTAAGACATCCTTTTCAATAATTTGATGATCTTGGTAATAGTATTATTGCTCTCTTTTTTTAACTTGTTTTTTTATTAAAAAACTTCTTATAAATGTAACTCCATATAATTTGTTTTCATGAACTAACCTAATTTTAATTTGATTTAAATCTTTCTTTTTTTTTGATAAAAGTGGATAGAACCACTTAATTTAAATTTTAAAAGTTTTTTACAGTGACTGGTTCAAAAAGCACTGAAGGGAAAGAACCAGTAAGAAAACCCTTCAGTTTGCTTAAGTAACACAAGCCTATTCTACCCAATACCAAATGCCCATTGGCATAGTACATCAAAAAACTCATCCCAATTACATAAGCTGCATTAGATATAAAGGAAGCCACCAACAGAAGCATATAGAAGGAAGATTAAAGTATGATCACCGAAGGATGCATATCCATTGCTACCAAAAACACCAGTCTGAACCGCCCCTGTCTATGAAACACAATTCTCTAAACCACTGGTTAGAATGATACCACATAGCAGAAATGAAACCATAATTAGAGACCCTGTCAAAATAAACATTGTGATCAAGCATAGCAGAACCCACACCAAAGAAAAGCCACACCAAATAAGGAGGTTGATGAAGACTACAACTATGCCCTTCTTTACTTCAAATATTCCAAAACCGAGGAAGGGATCTCATCCACACTTACCTCCCGCATATTAGCTTCACTGTCAATGGCTAAGTTAGCCAAGAAATCTGCAATCTTATTCACTTCCCTATAACAGTGGGAAATCAAAAAGGAATAAAAAAAATCTAATTTTTGCAAAATATGATCAAGTATATATTGTAATTGCCAACAATTCAACTTCTTTTTCATGACACTTTGAATAATAACCATAGAATCACCCTCAATTATCAAGTCCTTAATTCCCAAAGATATAGCCATATCCAAACCAAAGGACAAAGCAAAAAATTCTGCACAATTGTTAGACTAGAAACCAATCGCATGACAATGAGCCTGAACAAATCCTACCTTATGATCATAAATTACCATACCTGCCCCTACCAGGCCAGGGTTCCCACGAGAAGCACCATCAAAATTCAATTTAAAGTGCCCTTGCGGAGGAGGTTTCCAGCAAGCAAAATTTCTCTTACTTATAGCATTAGTCTTATTTAAAATAGATCCATGAGAAGGTAACACTGATAACATTCTCCAAACTCGAGCTACCCTACCATCCCAATGAGAAAAAGAGGTAAGGGTTTCCAAATTCTTATAGATAAAAGACAAAGCAACTTCAGAGATGGAAGATTCAATCCTCAATAAAACCTCAGCCAAGGAAGAACTTGTTTGTTTAAAAATCCTATTGTTACGCTCTAACCAAATATTCCAAATCACAATAGATGGAGAAATAATCCAAAGACATGCATAGAAAGATGAGGCAAACAGGAGAGGCAGGCTCTAAAGTGGGAAAGGAGATCCTTACCAATAACAAAAGACACAAGAAAATACTGCAGTAATACCCAACCTGTCCAACCTCATTGTTTTCTTCAAAATGAATTAAATTCTATGACAATGATAAAAAAATAACATTTTCACTAATTACATGATCTCTTGAAAACCATTATTGTGAAAATATTCCAATTTTGAACTTGAGATAAAAATAAATTATCTTCTCATTATCTTTTATTTTAATATTTCAAACTTTCTTTGTATAAATTATCTTCGTTCCTTAACCTTCTCTACACATTTGAAAAAATGTTGACATCTAAAAGAAATTCTAAATCAAAAACATTACTAATAATTGCCTTTTTTCATTATTTCTCTCCTATATTGTCATTGTATTTCAAAACTTAAACAAAGTCTCAATCTTTTTTTTTTTTAAATGATTACAATTTAAAACATCATAAATTTACTAAAACATTCAGCTGATGAAACAACCAAACAATTTTTTGTTTACATGACCAAAAAAATACTATTCTGACTAAGTTATGCTTTTCGTTACTGTATCTGCTTATCTAGTCTTATCTAGTCTTACTGTTAATTCCTTCGTTCTTACGATGTATATCGTTTTTGTATAGCTTAAGGAAAAGAAAGGAGCAGTTGATTCAGAAGGATTCAAACGCATGACTAGATCTTTGAACCATTGTACTTGGACTGTAGATAAGCTGACTATGTATAATGGTTAATGTACTGCCGACGAAGGGAATTTGTAAAACAGTTCATCTAAAATATAAGGCTTTTGAATGATGTTACTGCAGTGGGCTTAAAATGCAAATCAGTTTTCCAGTTATCATAGAATATAGCATCATCCTAGTAATTACACTGGTTTAAGTAGCTGTTCTCTACTGAGTTATTCTGTTAAAAGCAAGAAGTTTTCTGGGGTATACATTGTATTGAGTTTGATCATAATGCTGTATTGAGTTTGATCATAAAAAGTTTTAGTAATGAATAATGATAAGAAGTATAAGAAAAAGGATTTAAAACTGTGTTCACAACAGTGCAATTTCTACTTTAAATATTTATTGGAAGTCAGTAATAGTTCATGATTGTAATGAATACAATCTTGAACTGAATGACTGAGTTGTCCACCCAGTTAATAACCACCATGTAGATCAATTCAATGCTTGTAAAACAATAAGGCATATATTTAAAGATGTAGATCAGTATGTAGTTTGGATGCTTGGTATTGTTCAGACCTCAAGTATTTTGGGGTTATTTCATATTGTGAATCTTTGTTTGGATTGTGACTTCACCCCAAATATCTGGAATGGTAAATAGACTAAGTAACAATTTCATTCACTGGATTTTATTTGAAAAACATGTTCATAAAAGAAATATTTCTATAAACGTGAATAGGATTTGTTAGGGAATAACATAAGAACTTTAAACTTTCTTTCACGTAAGAAAAAATTAAAGTGCATTACTTGTATGAAATGAATAGGAACATGGAATGGTTAAGTGATTTCTTCCAAGTTAAGGAAGTTCATAGAAAATAAATATGACATAAGAAATTCAGTTAAATATAATAATAATTTTTTGATTGCAAGGCATCTATTACAATTGGTCTTCAATAAAAATATCGACACTATGATCCATAGTCTTTGAACATATCCCAAACAAGGGTAAAACTGATGCATATTACATTAAATTTACCAATAATAATAATCAAATAGACTCAACAATATGTTACTTTTTAGAGTCTTCAATAAAACTCACTGCATTCAATAAAACTAGCTGATGATGAAGGCATTGTAGACCATTTGTCATACCCATGCTGGTTTGGAGTTTCAGCATGTAAGAAGTTCTGTCTGTTGTCTGAGAGAGAAGATGCAACATTCGTGTTGTTTTCATCACTTGTATACAACTGATCATCGTCCATGAAGGATTCTAGAAAGTAGGAGAATATATCTGAATCACAATCTTCAGTGGCAGCACTTGGGGTGATGAGATTGGTGTCCATGCAAAATTCATTAGGCACTTGACATTGTTGCATCTCAGACTGTTCAAAACTCATTGGAAATTCTTCAGTCGAGGAACTTTCATTCACATTACCTGGGAAGCTTGGTACACTTTCTAGATCTGAATCTGGCATTGCAGGTGCCACAAAAAAGCTATTTGTGATTGAGTTTTTTCTCATAAAAAGAGAAGCGTCATGGTCATGAAAGCCCATTTTTGGAGCACCATTAGAATAGGGATTCAAGTCTGAATTCATGTTATCAGTATTAGTGGGGTATTGCCTATCCTGAAACATGAAAGCATGATGAGGACTACTTGTTACTTGAGTTTCCTGAACCTCACCATCTCTGATGAGCTGTGGGGCATGGAGGTTATCAGAAAGACCACATGTAGCTTCACCATTGTCCTCTATACTAGTAGTTTCTTGAGAATAAACACAGGCTTCTGGGCTTAGGTTTTTCTCAGAATCCCTGTCTACACTATTATCATCACGGTCATCAGGCTGTGGTTCAGAAAGGGGCTTGTGGGTTCGAGGATCAATGCCCTGACTAATAAGTTTTTTGCTAAGATGGGTATTCCAAAAGTTCTTGATCTCATTATCAGTCCGCCCAGGTATACGTCCCGCTATCAAAGACCACCTGAAAACCCATGAGATACACTGATTCATTTCTTTCATTTTAGATCTCTTCTTTTCAAACTCAGACTTGAGCTGTGATGTATTAGACATACCTGTTACCGAGAAGACGGTGCAATCGGAGAATCAGATCTTCTTCATCAGGCAAAATTTGGCCTCTTTTCACATCGGGGCGCAGGTAATTCATCCATCGCAATCTGCAGCTCTTTCCACAGCGCCACAAACCTTTGGAAACAATATTATCAGGGAATAATTTCAATACATTCCAACCAAAACATTGAAAATAAAAATTCTTTTTTTTTGGTTTTTCTTCTAAATGGGTATCAAACCTGCTTTCTTAGGAAGTGTTCTCCAGCCGCCTTCACCATTTTTTTGTACGTACTGTGTGAGAAGTGCGTCTTCCTGGGGAGTCCAGGGACCTCTGTTGAGACCTATTTCGGAGCAGCAAGGTGTACGCCCCATTTCCAGCCCTAATTAGGGTTTCAAGCTCTAACAAACTCTTCAATATACAGAATGAATGTTTTGCAAATGTGGAAGTTCCAGGACTTCTATATGATCGTAAATCCAATTTTTCTAAGCAATGTCAAGAATAGATTGTTCATATACAAGCATCCACAACTACTCTATTCCATTCATCACTAAACAACTAATGAATTCCGTGCTTAACTTGCCTTTACGTTAAAAAGGGCTGGGGTTCACCTAATTGGCTTCCACTATTACATTATTCATAGCCCTACGAAAGATCTATAAATCCTGCAACTACTGCTATAATGGAAAAAAAAAGATTTAATTATACAAATCACACCCAAAGTGTGGTGTAAATCCTGAGCAGGTGCAATTATAATGAATAGAAAATTAGTTTAATTATAATCAACCTTATTTAATTCTTCACGTTTGCCAGTACTCCGTTTCCAGTGAAAGTAAGAAAAAGAGTCTCAAATTGTATTTAATGCTTTTGTTTTTATTCGATGGAATCTAATCGTTTCTTCAAGTCGAAGCAACCGCCAAACATCAGTCAACGTAACTCAAATGATGAAAATTGTATATACATGGCATTCCCATACTAGTATATTCTTTATTTAGTTTAAATTATAACCTAATTCTTATCTGTTTTTATTTGCTTAGTTTATATTTTTTCTATATATTCATTATTATTTTTTTGTTTGTATTCTTTGATCTTTTGATATAGTAAATTAAATCTTATAATTTTACAAGATATATTAAAACATTAATTTGGATATTTTTATTGTAGACAATCGTAGGTAAATTAATAAAAGTATTTTTCATATATGATATTTTGATATAGTAAATTAAATCTTATAATTTTACAAGATATATTAAAACATTAATTTGGATATTTTTATTGTAGACAATAGTACTCAAATTAATAAAAGTAAGAAACTCTTCTATGTTTTGAACTCTATAAGGTCAATGAAAATATTCTTGGAGGTCTTTTAGAAAGACATTTTTAAAATATATTAAAATCTATTGAGAGAGACAACTTAGTCATAGCCTTTATATAAGGATATCTCAATTATATATCACTACCCTTTACACAAGTTTACCAATCATGCAAAATTTTAAAAAAACTATAGCAAATCAAGTTGCATGTGCATCTAAAGATGTAAAATTGATTTATATTCTCAAAGGTTAACTTCCTTCTAATTTTCTTACTTTATGTACAACCTAGAAACTCAACATGCATAACCCTATGAAGATATATCAAGCTCAATATCTTGTAAGATTTAACAAAAGTGTATATTACTAAGTTATGTGCGTACAAGTCAATCAGAGCTAATTTTGTGGAGAATATATTGTGTTCTTATATCAGGTTTGACTCCTAAAGATCAATGTCTTACTTAAAAGATAATACCTAACATATAAGTGCAAAAAATAATGTCTATCTTAATAGCTCCTATTTCATTTAAGTGTAATCTAAAGATTCAAAATTCTTCACATAATCAAATATAATTTTAAAATCTAAAATTGATCAAAGAAACCCCATTTGCCATTATGAAAATACTTCTCAATGAATAAGAAAAGACTATAATTGTTGTGATAGTCAACTAATCAAAATATAAAAATCAATTAATAAATGTATCCCTAAAGATATAATACTATTCCTTGAAATTCTTAGACAACTATAGAGACATTCAAATCATGAAGAGGACTTTATGTATGCAAACACCTTATTAAGACTTTAGAGACATGAGAGATACTGAGATATAAATTAAAACTAAAATATCTAAACCCACAAATATACAAAATTCAAAGACATGTAATTCATTTCAATAGAAAATGGCCTAGCCTTGACTTTATCAAGAAAAGTCATATTTATAACTTACTATTTTTTACCTAAATGTCTACCATATATCATGATTTCTTATGCTAGGCATCATATCCTTCTTCAATTACTCTATTTCTCATTAAATCTATTATAATAAAAAATTTCCAAAAATAATTTCTTATCTACACTTGTTTTCACTAGGTATTCAATTCATCAAAGGCTAAATACTACAGAAAATGTAAATATATGGAATAAATATGATGCCTGATGATGAAATTATGAAATATCAATGATTTTATGTATAGGAAAATAATATATTAGGTTAAATAAGAGAAAAAAAAATTCTATATATACACATAAGGTTCTTGTAAGAACCTAATTCCATTAACTTATAGTACAAAATAAATTCTTACAATATTAGTCATGCCTTAAGGAGTCAATTCCATATTAATTTCTACACATGGTGTGGGGAGTAGATAAGTGACTTCTCACACTCCTATAATCCTTGCAAGACAAAAATACTTCCACAAGAGAGAATGGAAAGAATAATTTTCATAATAAGAATAATTAATTGAATATTAGTTTAATATAAAATATACAGTGAGATGCCTTGCTTATAAAGGTAATGTGTGATGTAGTATGAGCAACAAACATGAAAAACATTAAATGCATAAGGAAAATATTAAATGCCTTGGAAACTAAAAGTAAATGAGGTGAATATGATCCCATTATAACTATCTTCTATAATGCCACCTAGGACCTAAGTAAACGTATCTTGTGAATAGGTCTCCAAGTTAATTATTACTTAAGCACATTTAACCTTATTCGCATTAATAACAAAGATCTCAATATAGACCAACTACCATCATCAATCAAGGACTTGAAACCAAATTCATGAATTCATCTCCACTCAACAAAATCATCTACATGTAACAAAGTCCTTTATCTACTTTCTCAACGTACTTTTAACATTATTATGTTGTATTAAACCTTTAAAATATCATAATAGATCAATGGCATAGATGTATCAATCTTCAAATTACCGAATGTAAGAAATCACAATCTCAAAACATGTCTACCTTTATACTAACTAATTTTATAACTAATCAAGACATGCCACATGTGTACTCCTTGATCATCTAACCACCTATCTAATACATTACACTCCAAATTCCTAGAAGAGATCA
This sequence comes from Cryptomeria japonica, assembly GCF_030272615.1. Taxonomy (NCBI): domain Eukaryota; kingdom Viridiplantae; phylum Streptophyta; class Pinopsida; order Cupressales; family Cupressaceae; genus Cryptomeria; species Cryptomeria japonica. Next base: position 137,543,556 of record NC_081405.1, on the reverse strand, counting down.
ACATCCCATTCACTTCAATGAATTACTTTAAGGTCAATAGTTTGATGAGCCATAAAAAATTATTAATGATCAATAAATTTGATTCTCCATTACCCAAAATTAGTTATATTCAATAATGCCCCATCATGTAGCTTCACTACAAGAACTCACTAAAAAAATTTAATCTAGTGCAAGACCAAACCGATACGATACATTTCCACTATGTCATTGAAGTATATGTGGCAATACCTTACCTACTCTTATGCACTCAAACACATATACAAAAACCATTTAGCCAAAATTTGACCATTGGGATGATGCATGCAATACCAAAGTAATCTATTTCATCACATCATCATTCTTTTTTAAAATATACATATAATCGATGGTTAACACTTGATGAGGGTCAAGATTAATAGCCAATGGACTATACGAAATTAGAAATCAAAGATCGTTTTAATTTCTCTTATTCCATACTAGATGTAGTGGTGATAAAATGGAGACCAATAATTTAATAGAAATAATATAATGTATAATAGAGATCACACACACACCTTATATTATTCACACACTATGTTGACATATGAATTATGTTCATTGAATCATTATTTATAAAACCATCCCTATCCAAGTAAAATGGTAGGTGTAAAGCGGAAAAATCGAACCCTAGTCGTTCTCCCCTCCCCAACTCCGAGGAGAGAGAAGGGAAAGTCACTAGGGTTGATGGTTTTCACTTAGGGGAGACTTTACATTCAAAAGAGGGGTTGAAACCCACAAGATCCAATCCCACGCAATGCAAGATTGGATTCTAAATGAGTTTCAAGGGTTAAGACATCAAGGATACCCTCTTTTGTAAAGAAATGTAGATAGAAAGATTGAACTAGGAATGCATGTAAAGTAGGAAAGATTCACTTATAAACAGAGATAGGAATATGATATGAAGCTGCGGACCTGGAATTAGCAGTAAAATGTTGAGACGGTGTTGTTCTGCAAATTTGAGCGAAAGTTGACGGGACGATGGCGCCCGGCGTGCACACGGTCCTCCGAAAAATCCACGAAACGAAGGTGGATCTGTTCGTCTCTGCACAAGGATTCCAAATCTTCAATTACAGCCGCGTACCTGCAACCTACACACAGAAAAGAGAGGACGATTGGGGGGTTAGGGATGAGGGGTTTTCCTTTAGGTCAAACCCCGGTTTTGGAATTAACCAAGAAATGAGAATGTTGTAAATGTAAATTTTTGTAATGTAAACAAGTACTAATACCTTGTTGTAAGAATGTTTGTATTCTTACATGCGAAGGTGTAATGTATGTTGTATGTAATGTGTTGTAAGTGATCTCCTCTTCAATGGTTGAATCCTTGTCTTGAATGCAACACTTAGCCTTGAATGGAGACTTAGAATGTTCAATTGCTTGAAGGAATGCTTGAATGCTTGAATGTTCGAATGTTTGAATATTGCTTTCGCGCCTTGCTCACATATGTCCTCCTCTCTTTTTTGAGAGAGGAAATGTAGTTTATATACTTGTCAATTAGGGTTAAAAGACTGATTTTCCCGACCTTAGGCCGACCAGGAAATGTTATTTTCCAATTTGCAAACACAAAGACCCGAAGCCCCAAAAGAGACTGGGCCCAAAAATAGGGCCAGGGACCAAGGCGCTGGGCGCCATGGTCCTGGGGGACCAGGGCGCTGGGCGCCCTAGTCCTGACAGACCAGGGCGCTGGGTGCCATGGTCCCACCTCCAGGGACAGCGGGGTGCAAGGAGGATCAGGCCAGGGTGCTGAGAAATGCAGTTTTTGATGTCATGAACAAGTTTCGGGGTCTCCATTCAGGTTCCGTGTTGCATCGCCATCGTGAAGACCCAAATGCAGTCGAAATTGCAAGTGTCGCAATTTTAGGACGCTACATTTAGCCCCCACTTTAGCGGGAGTATAAGCGTATGCCAATACTTCCGGTAAAGTACAAGGAAACAACATTGAAAAACTTTCACCACATCAAGGAGGCAAGATACACCAAGCCCCCCAGTGGACTAAGGATCTTACGACTTCGATTGACAAAGTAAAAGGGAAGATCACGAGGGAGAACCATGACTGTCAGTAGTAAGGTTCCCTCACTATGAGTCATGCAAGAAAGATATCAAAAATTTTCAAGGCAAAGCTAAATTTGTCAAGAAATTTTCAAGTATCTTGAAAAGATATGAACGGGATGTATGCCCCCCTACGTTAAAGCGATCGCACACGCCTCACCGGGGGTGATTGCTTTAAGGTAGTGATACATATAAGAAATGAAAAAAGGGAAAGGAGCACGTTATCACAAGGATTTAACCCCCAAGTGTGAGATAAACCCAAGGATAATAGACACAAAACACAAAGCACGAGGTGACTTCGCTTTCCTCGGGGTCAGTATGCTGTATGATTATTCATGTATATCATATGTATGTATGCATAATTGTTCTTCATTCCCCAATCAAGGAAGGTCACCTAGAAGAAGGGAACACATGTGTCTTTTGAGTCAACATGAGAGAGACAAAGAGATCTCAATGCTTTGCATCGTCCTCAAGTAAACAACACTAAGGACAACAAATAGAAGAATGAGAATAACACATAGAAGAAGTAACAAAAGAGAGGAGGAGAGAATCTGCTATGCTAATGAAACTAGTCTAGCACGTCATCTACCCCCCGATCTTGCTGATCAGTATTTCGAGAAGGTAGGAAACACGCTAGAGGAGGAACATCCAACACAGCAGATGGAGCTATCACAAGATCCAAACAAGGGCTATGTTCATATCCCAAGTCGCGGTGTTCTTGTCTAGGAGCTAGGATAAGTGCTTTAGAAAATGCGTTAGATAAATGGTTATCAACATCAACATATTCATATTCACTATCAGAATGCAAAGGAGTAACATTTTCATCATGAATAATATTTTCATCTATATCATCATCAAGATTTATAAAAATAGGACCTTTAACTCGCACTGGATCAAGACCATCATACACCTTATGTTCAGGAGATTTCGGCTCAATCGTCGGCTGAGGAGAAAATGAAATAATACTGGCTGAAGGTGTTTTTGGGGATTGCAAAGTTTGAGAAGCAGCTGCCTGAGCTCTAAGACGACGCTTTCATCAGCGTTCACGTGCAGAACGATTTCGTCTAGTCTTAGTAGGAAGATTAGGAGATTAAGGAGGAGGAATGTTCTCATCCTTATCACTTGGGTGTTTAGGTTGTGGTCTCTTAAGTTGAACAATAGGAGAAGAGGAAGCTCTCTTCTCTCCATAAGAGGAAGGAGGAGGAACTGCTCCATATAAGGGAGGAATATTTGGTTTAGGAAGGAGACCAAGTCCATCATGACGAGGAGGTATAGGTCTACTTTTAGGAAGTTTATTAGATATAGGCATAGTCACATCCATAGGGATGGGTTGGGAATCTTCTTGAGGAAAGACATTAGTTTTATCTTTCAAAGGAAGAACTTCCTTCTCAAGAACAATAGGAATGTCAAGTTTGGGTGTTCTAGGTTCACTTAGAGAAAGGATCATATCTTTTTTCCACTTTTGATAAGATTTGAAAAGATGATCACTTCGTGGAGGAAGAGATTGGAATTGTTTAGGCCAAAAGTAATCAATAGGACCACTAGAAGTTCTTTCAGCTGGTTTAAAGAGACTATGATTGACAGTAACAACTTCACCATTATGGGGAAATTTCAAACACTTGTGAATAGGAGAAGCAATAGCTTTCATGGAAGACAGCCAAGGACAGCCTAGCTTCACACGAAATTGTTCGGATGATGGAATAATAGCAAAGTCCACATCAAGGGATTTGTTATGGACCTCAATAGGTAATGTAATAGAACCAATTGCAGGAGAAGAAAATGCATCAAATAGTTTCACAACCACATTTGTTTCATCATAGATCACTTGATTCAATTGCAAAGTAAAAATAAATTCTTCAGTAATGATATTAACCATACAAGAAGGATCAATAAGCACTCCACGGCAAGGTGTATTCTTGACTTTTGGAACTATATATAAAGGACCATTAGGTGCCCTGATAGTTTCACTAGAATCAAAGGTGATGGAAGGTTCTTTAGGGATTTTCTGCTGCTCCACAAAGTTAATCACATTCGGAGTCATAGACACGAGATCATCAGGTGAGACAGAGGAATCAGTAGTATCAATCGCATTAGAGGTATGAGAAGGCAATGGATCCGTAAAAATTTGAAGATTTTGGTTAGGAGGAGCTACAGATGTGTTGCCTTTATCATTCACACCAAAAACAGAGATAGTGTTATTATCAATCAAATCTTGAATTTTACCCTTTAAAGCAAAACATTTTTCAGTATCATGCCCAGGATGACGATGAAATTGACAAAAAGATTTGTTATCAAAATAGGGTGAGTTAATCTTTGTAGGATCTATTTGCTTTATAGGAGGAAGAGTAAGCACATTTTGTTCCAATAACTTATTCATAATACTATGCAATGATTCATTCAAAGGAGTAAACTTTCTTTCTTTCTTGAAAAACTTAGAAATAGGAGGCACACCTGATGCTGCATTCACATTGTTGTTGATGATGTTTTCATTGAATTTAATTGACTCTCTGTTCGGTTTAAACTTCCCAAATGGTTGTTGACTACTATCACCCTTATCACTCGGAGCCATAGGATTTGCTTGTTCCATTTGGCTCACAGTCAGTTGATAATTGTGAAGAGTTGCGCACAACTGTTGGAAAGAAGTAAACTCAGAAAACAGGAGTTTTTCTCTAATATCTTTTTGTAAATTAGAAATAAAGATTCTTTGAATATCATTGTCAGGCACGGGAAAAGAAATTTGAGCATACAAATGCTTATATCTACCAATGAAATCAGTCACATTTTCTTTAACACCTTGTTTACAATGCATTAAATCAATCAAAGTAACTTTAGGACTTATATTGTTTTGAAATTGTTGAATGAAAGCATTTGCAAGTTGTTCGAAAGAAGTAATAGAATAGGAAGGCAACGAGCAATACCATTGTAGGGCTTTATCTCTTAATGTCCTAGTAAACAGTTTTGCAAGCAACCTTTGGTCATAAGCAAAATCGGTACATATTGTTTGAAAAGTCTTAACATGTGTTAGAGGATCACCCTTACCATTATAAAGCTCCAAATGCGGAATTTCAACATGTTTAGGGGGAATAGCTCGGACAATGTCAAGAGAAAGTGGGCTTTCAACATCAAATGTGGGCACACTAAACTTAGATTGATTCATAGAGGCAATTTGTTGCTGTAAAGAAGAGACAATTTGTGCAAGATTGTTAATGGTCGCTTCAGTTGAAGAGTTCATATTGGATGTGTTAGATTGTGATGGAGGTGTTATGTTATTGAAAGAAGGTAGAGAGTAAGGTGGTGGGACACTATGATAGTTAGTCATAGGAGATGATTGGACAGGAGGAACACTACAAGGAGGAATGGAATGGTTAAATGAATTGCCCCCTTGCGTCATGTTCATTTGTGGAAATGAAATAGGGACACTCATTGAAGGAATGAATGAAGAAGTTGGATTGAATGAAGGAAGAGGGTTGATTGAAGAAGAGGGATTGCCCCCATGACTGGTGATCATAGGGGGAATATCTTGTGTTGAAGTAGTCATTATGTTTGATGTAAAAGTAGGTATACTAGCAATAGGAGTTGTCAAAGGAATAGAATGATTAACTTGAGTAGGAGGTTGTGTATAACCTAAAGTTTCGGCACAACTCTTCATAGGCATCACATTCGAATCCACAATGTGTGAAATACCATGCAAAATATCAATTCCATTCTTATCACTTTGAACCATACGTTTTAGACCCTCAATTAACGAAAGAGCTTCACTATCGGGATATTCTTGAGACATCCATTGTCGGAAATCATCAAATTGGTTATCCAATTTTGAAAGTTGTTCTACAGAAACCTCATGGAGAGCTTCTTCATCATTAAGAGGATTGGAGGAATTACCCATGTCCTCGTTAAAAAGGCCATTCAAATTAGGTTCCATCTCCTCGGTAATTACACCTTGGAAAGACTTAATTCTAAGGCTTCGTCTAACGAGAATAGTGTAAGTAGGGCTTATTGTTGTAGAACTCATGCACTAAAGAGAGAGAGAGAAGATTTTGAATTTTAGAGGTAGCAAATTTCAATAAAATCAGCCAATCTCCTAGATTTAAGCTGTTAAATGCAATCAGGACAATCTCCCGAAATTTCGAAAAAAATGTCCGGGACCGTGGCGAACGGAGTGCACACGGTCCTCGCAACTTTTTTCAAAATTTTCAGGTATGAAAGTTATGATGATTTTAAAGCTAATCTGAAAAAATTGAGTGATTTTACGATCTGTAGATAGGCCAAATTAAAGTTGCAATCTCAAAATTGAACCCTACCAAGATTGTTGAAAAATGCAAAATTTGAATTTTGAAAAAGAGAGGGAAACTGAAATTTTGAATTTTATGAATTTAGAGGGAATACCAAAAGCAATGCAAGTTTTGAAATTTAAAAGTTGACTCAATTTCACGCAAAATTCAATTTTGAAAGCGGAAATCAAAGTTGTTGTAATTAAGCACTTAATTTCAAAAGTTACAAATTGCAAGAATTTGAATGAAGCACTGAAATTTCGGATGAATGCCAACACACTTTTCAGATCTAGGACAGAAAGGAACACAATTTTGATATGAATTTTAATTTCAACAATTTTTGAATGATTAGAAATCTCAATCCAAGCAATCGCTAGACCAACTTTGACTTTAATTTTGAAGGTGTTAGAATTGATAAAATCAGCCAAAATTCTGGATTTTAGCAGAAAAATACAGTAAGATCTAGCTCCCGAAATTTCGGAAAAAATGTCGGGGACAATGGCGCTCGGGGTGCACACAGTCCTCGCAACTTTTTTCCAAATTTTCAGGGATGAAAGATATTGTGATTTTATTGCGGAATCCAAAGTTACAGCCGATTTGGAGGTGTTTTGATTAGTGAAATTATCAGTCAAAGGTTGAATCAAGAAGGTTTTAAAAATTAGGGTTTTGACACTTAACCACTTAATTTTCAGAATTAAAGCACAAATATGAATTGATAATTTGCAATAGAAGGGTAGATCTGAAACAAGCATTAACAATTAAACATTTCACAAGTTTAATTACTAAAAAGAAAATTTTAGAGTTTTTATGCAATCAACCTCTAAAATTTGCAAAAGATCAAACATGGAAATGTAATTAAGGAAGCAAATTTTCAGATCTAACCATGAATAATCAGAATGAGGATGTTCACATCGGGTTCACCAAAATGTAAAGTGGAAAAATCGAACCCTAGTCGTTCTCCCCTCCCCAACTCCGAGGAGAGAGAAGGGAAAGTCACTAGGGTTGATGGTTTTCACTTAGGGGAGACTTTACATTCAAAAGAGGGGTTGAAACCCACAAGATCCAATCCCACGCAATGCAAGATTGGATTCTAATGAGTTTCAAGGGTTAAGACATCAAGGATACCCTCTTTTGTAAAGAAATGTAGATAGAAAGATTGAACTAGGAATGCATGTAAAGTAGGAAAGATTCACTTATAAACAGAGATAGGAATATGATATGAAGCTACGGACCTGGAATTAGCAGTAAAATGTTGAGACGGTGCTGTTCTGCAAATTTGAGCGAAAGTTGACGGGACGATGGCGCCCGGCGTGCACATGGTCCTCCAAAAAATCCGCGAAACGAAGGTGGATCTGTTCGTCTCTGCACAAGGATTCCAAATCTTCAATTACAGCCGCGTACCTGCAACCTACACACAGAAAAGAGAGGACGATTGGGGGGTTAGGGATGAGGGGTTTGCCTATAGGTCAAACCCCGATTTTGGAATTAACCAAGAAATGAGAATGTTGTAAATGTAAATGTTTGTAATGTAAACAAGTACTAATACCTTGTTGTAAGAATGTTTGTATTCTTACATGCGAATGTGTAATGTATGTTGTATGTAATGTGTTGTAAGTGATCTCCTCTTCAATGGTTGAATCCTTGTCTTGAATGCAACACTTAGCCTTGAATGGAGACTTAGAATGTTCAATTGCTTGAAGGAATGCTTGAATGCTTGAATGTTCGAATGTTTGAATATTGCTTTCGCGCCTTGCTCACATATGTCCTCCTCTCTTTTTTGAGAGAGGAAATGTAGTTTATATGCTTGTCAATTAGGGTTAAAAGACTGATTTTCCCAACCTTAGGCCGACCAGGAAATGTTATTTTCCAATTTGCAAACACAAAGACCCGAAGCCCCAAAAGAGACCGGGCCCAAAAATAGGGCCAGGGACCAAGGCGTTGGGCACCCTAGTCCTGAAGGACCAAGGCGTTGGACGCCATGGTCCCACCTCCAGGGACAGCGGGGTGCAAGAAGGATCAGGCCAGGGTGCTGAGAAATGCAGTTTTTGATGTCATGAACAAGTTTCGGGGTCTCCATTCAGGTTCCGTGTTGCATCGCCATCGTGAAGACCCAAATGCAGTCGAAATTGCAAGTGTCACAATTTTAGGACGCTACAGTAGGAAAGGTATCTCAACCTTACATCCTAGCCTTTAAAAAATATAATTTCTAAGCTATAATTTACATAAAATCATAGTTTACAAGGCTCTAAAGGTTGATTTTAGCACTAAAAATTATTGATTTTTTATCCTTGAGGAGAGAAAAATAATTTTAAATAGTTATGTGGATCTATTTAAAATATTTAATTATAAAAAGGGGGCTTAACTAGCTCCTAAAATAAAAATTTATGGCCTCTCGAAGTTGGGCCTCCCATATTAGAAATGTAAGAGCACTAATGATGCATAAAAGAGTTGTAAGAGGGAGTTACATTTATTTAAAAAATTATGATGAATGTTATGACACATCATAAGTCATCTTTGACTAGAGATAATGGATCCACAATGGAGTAACCAAGTCAGTGACTTTATTATGTTTCTTATGATATTATCATATAGGTGTAAGGAATATGGTATTTTTAGCCATAAAATTATCTTGGAGTTTAGGTACCACATTTTGGGTCATTTTAGCTTCCATTAATTATTTGTACATTGATTATGGTTGATTATAATTTTATAGATATATAAAAAAAAAGATGTTTATCTCATGAAAAACAAGTGAATTAAAAGTCCAACTTACTTGTTGTTGAATTTTTGAACTAGTGCATGTGTGGGTTGGTACTGGGTACATGCTATGATTTATAGTTAAGATTTTGTCATAATGAAGAAATTTGAGATATTTATGAAGGGTAGATGGGATCACTTTCATGGAAGAGAACCAAGGATGTCCCAACTTCACACAAAATTGATCTGATTTAGGAATGATAACAAAAATGGCATCTAAGCACTTAGTACCAACCTTAACGAGAAGAGTAATAGAACCTATAGTAGGACAAGAGAAACCATCAAAGATCTTAACCACTAAATCAAATTTATCATATCACTATGTTACTTCATGCAATTGTAAAGTATAAAGATGTTCTTAAGTTATTACATTCACCATACATGTTGGATCAATCATCAATAAGAACCCCTCGTGAAAGTATGTCTTTGATCTTTGCAATGATATATACACTTATAGTGGGCCATCAGGTGTTTTAATAGTCTCACTAGGATCAAACGTAATGCATATTGCATATATAGGTCCTTAGGAGGTGTAGGTTTATCAATAAGATTCACCACATTATTAGACTCAAGGCCAAGGTCATTACAAGAAAATTCAAGATTCTAGACTCAATTAGAGAACAGGATTAGACTCAATTAGATCAACGGCTTAGGGTGGATTTTTCATAGAGGCTATAAACTTTGTTGTAAATACAATCATATAATTTTTTTATAGTCTTTATTTTTTTATTAAATTAATTTAAACTAAATTAAATTAAAATTTATATTAACCTAAATTTATGTTGAACTTTTTAATATATTTTTAGTCTTTATTTATTTATTTATTTTAACTAAATTAACATTTATATTACACTAAATTTATGTTGAACCTTTTTATATATTTTTAGTCTTTATTTATTTATTAATTTTAATTAAATTAACATTTATATTACACTAAATTTATGTTGAACTTTATATATATATTTTAACTATTTTTTAAAATTATATATTGTAAACATATTTTTAAAGAATTTTGTTAAACTTTAAATTAATATTTTAGATTTAATAATGAATGTTTTCTTTTTTATATTAAACTTTTACCTTTCAAATTGTATATCAAAATTTATATTTTTATTTAGTTAACTTTTAAATTCTAGAATCTAAGTTTCATGTTCTATACTATTTTTGTATTTCATATTTTTACAAATAATATTAACATTATATTTAATAGTTATCTCAAACTATTGCACATCTTTAAATGTCTCTTATTATGGGACCCATGACAACTAACAACAGGTACCATCATCCGTTGGATGAGCAAAGATCAAAGGCTTAGGGTAGATTTCAGCCCGAATGTGGGAAGTGAACACATTTGTGAGAACTTCGCCCAGAATTGAACGTTTTATATTTAATTAAATATAATTAAGTCTATAAAGCTCTTTTTCGGGCAGAAGTTGAAAATGATTAAACAGACTTAAAAACAGTCCCAAAAAGTGACTCGAGTGTGGTGATGTGCCCAAAAAAGGGCAAAAGTCATGGGACCCATGACACCTGACAACATATACCATCGGTTGTTGGATGAGCACAAATCAATGGCTTAGGGTGGATTTTAGCCCGAATGTGGGAAGTGAACACATTTGTGAGAACTTCGCCCGGAATTGACCGTTTTACATTAAATCAAATATAATTAAGTCTATAAAGCTCTATTTTGGGCTGAAGTTGACGGATTAAAAAGACTTAAAAAACAGTCTGAAAAAGTGACTCGAGTGCGGTGACGTGCCTGAAAAATGGCAAAAGTCATGGGACCCACAACAACTGACAACAAATACCATCGTCTATTGGATGAGCACAGATCAATGAGTTAGGGTGGATTTCGGCCCAAATGTGGGAAGTGAACACATTTGTGAGAAATTCGCCCGAAATTGAACGTTTTACATTTAATTAAATATAATTAAGTCGATAAAGCTCTATTTGGGGTGAAAATTGAAAGATTAAAAAGACTTAAAAAATAGTCCAGAAAAGTGACTCGAGTGCGGTGGCGTGCTCGAAAAATAGAAAAAGTCATGGGAACCATGACAACTGACAACAGATACCATCGTATGTTGGATGAGCATAGATCAACGACTTAGGGTGGATTTCAGCCCGAATGTGGGAAGTGAACACATTTGTGAGAACTTCGCCTGAAATTGAACATTTTACATTTAATGTCCTCAGAATTTAGACTGAAGTAATGAATGTTTTGTCCTTCGACGGCGAATAGATATTAATAATAATTAATAAAATTACAACATGATTCTAGATATTTTGCCCTTTAGGTATTACTTTTATACTTTTCAGAGTTTTCAAAATAAGTGACTCATAAATCATAATCGTATTTCATTTCATGGACAAACTAGTAAATCGAGGGAGATTCGAAAACAGCTACTAGATTGAGGAATGCAAGTTGTAATAGAGGTTGTCTACGCCAATCTAGTGAAATAAAAAAATTGGGTAAAATCTAGAACACCTGCAGGCCACCTTTTTTACTTTTTTTAATCTCATGGTTCAATTTGAGGGTTAGCATTTTTAGGTTTGTATCTAGCATTATTTTGAATTATTAATAATAACAATGATGGGGAAAACGGGAAGCAGTAGTTCAACAGGAAGCCAAGTGAAAAAAAAATTGTACCTAACCAAACTGGTTAAAACACAAGGGTTCACTGATGAATACCATGATATTTATGACCCTCCTATACATGATGAAAAGCGTATCATAGATATTAGATATGCATTGTCTAGTAAGGCGGCAGATCCAACCAGAGAAAAATTTACTATTTTCAACACAATGTTAAAACAAAGAACAAATAAAATCGCATCGTGGGATGTTGGATTGGGAAGCATGGTGTTACCTAAAGTATTCCCTTACCCTAATTTTGTCATGGTCTGCGCCGAAAATTATGATGAAGATAAAAAAGTAATTGTCAATAAAAATACAAAAGAGGAAATTCTATCCATAAACGTGGGAGAATTTGCTCGTTTGTTGAACCTAGGGTTTGAAGCACAAAACTCAAACGTCCAAATTGACCTAGGAAAGCTGGCAGAGAATTATGAGAGTCTTGATCCAAGTCGCAAAGATTCATTTATCAAAGCTCAAATAAAGTGTGGTACTCTATTGGATCATAATCATAAGCCTCCTTATGATTCTAACATTTTTGTTCCATGGGTTGGGGATACTATTTCCTTGCTGACATTTTTCCTAGGATTGGAAAATGATAGGGAAGGGGGTGCAAGCCTTCTTGAAATGATTTATAATATCTATTGTGTAGCTCAACCAGTAAGATATAATTTTGTTGAGCACATTGTTCAATCCATGCAAAAACAATTACTAATGATCAAAAAAGGTTCCTGTAAGATATTTAGGTTCTCATCCTACTTGTGCTATCTCCTTCTATCCAAGTATCGTGCAATATTAGAAACCAACAATCTTCAAATTGTGAACTATAAGATTGATGAGAAGACTCGAAACAGAACAGTGTCCAATATATGAATGGACACAAAAGATACAGATGCATGATAACAGAAAGAACTACAAACATTTTGTAGACTTCTTTTTGGCACCAATGTATAATGAAATTACAAGCACTCCAATGCCTAGATTGCCTATGTCTTGTAGAGATTGCATTCAACTCGGAAGTCAAATAGAATTGGCTGACTGGTTCTTCATGGAAGAATACGTTGTGTTAAGGTTTTACGGATCAGCAGTAAAACCATACAGACTTCTAATACATGTGACAGATAGGGTATTTGCATTTGAATATGTACGGCAGTTGGAGAGCACAGATGGGCACTTCCATGGTCAGCAAAAGAAGAGCATATTTCCTTCCTTGTCTTTCTCATGTGGAGGGTTCACATTTGAGAGAAAAGCATTCAATGTGGCACATGATTTTTTGATAGTTTTTAGCTTTGGTGATGAGGGTCTCTGGCAGTATGATCCAACCGATGTAGTTCAAGAAAGGCTTAAGAAAAATGGGAACTCTTCAACGTTATGTCAACATGAAAGTAAATCATTGCTAGAAAAGCTTAGAAACATGGACTCGTGGGATGAGGTAAAAAAAGAGATGGAGAAAATTGTCGCTGACAATAACATTTCAACAGAAGAAATGTCATCACAAATTATGGCATTGCACACACAGAGGACAACAAAGGAGGGCTAGGGCATCCAAAATAGGAGGTCCTACAATTTCTATCAAAAATATGCTAATCCATCTAACAAATCTATTCCCAAATCAATTCTGCAATAATTTAAAGAAATTTATTGGACTCAAACCAAAATAAATAATTTTTGGACTATGAGGAAGAATCTCAGTGAACCAAAGACCAGTGCAGAATTTGAGTCCATCGATGAGGATGAAGAGTTTAGCAAATTGTGGAATATGGAGCATCCCAAAACAGCATATGATAGGAGTGAAGACAATGATGAGTATGAGGTTGAGCCCACTCCAACAACTACTACAATCCCTAAAATATCAGGTGGAGTCAATGAGTCCATGAAAGAAAAATATAGCAAAGGGGCAAACATTGTGGGAAAAATGGGTTTTGAAGGTGGTGGTCTAGGTCATAGAGGAGAAGGCATTTGGTATCCACTTGAGGTACAACTTTCATCAAATTCAAAATCAAAAGCTCTTGTTAAACCATTCATTGGACTTGATTCTTCAGATTCATCATGAAAAGGTACTACTCATTACCCTCAGGGTCCACCTACATTTGTTTCAGGTTCAAATCCACAACCACCACCACATCATGGTATTCCCATTGGTGGTGAATCAAGTGCCACTGCCACTGGTGGGGAATCTGGGGATAGTATTCCTATTAGTGTTCAGTCAAGTGTCGTTGTGATTGGTGGGGTTGGCATGGGTACTACTATTGATACTAGTTGTCTTGGTGTTGGACAAGGGCAACAACAAAATATTTCTTGCAAGAGGCCACTAGTGGTAGATACTCATGCAATTCAGAATCCTATATCAAGTACCACTGACACTACAAGTCAATCATTTGCAGCTTCAGATCACACACCTCACAAGATTATAAAAACTACACATGAAAGTGACAGTGGGACAAGATCAGGAATGGTTGTTGGTAATCCTAGTAATGCATTAGTTAAAACCACAGGCATAAGTGGAACTAGAGCCTCTGTTATTCTTATTTAACCTTTCAAACATTCAATTGCTTTAGCAAGCCCAGATTTTCAATTTCGTGATTACTATGAAAAATTTGAACACATAACAAATGCAAATAAACAAAAAAAAAGAGAGCATTTCATAGGGTTGCCCTGACTGAAGTTTTAGACCAACAACCTGCAATGAACAGGGTTTTCCAACATATGACCCACACAAAGATATGATGGAGTTCATGGTTGTTATGCCCCCAACTAAAGTTAAAATTCCACCACACAGTCAGATAGATCCCTTTGAATTTCAAGTTAGCACCCTCCAAATGGATTTTTCCAAAGTACATAATGTGGACAAAATTAGTGTGCCAAAAAAGAATAACGAAGTGGTCTACACTTCACTGCTAAAAGTGGAGAGAGAAAAAAATAAATTGGAGAAACAAATAGAAAAGTTACAGGTAGACCTAGCAAACGAAAAATCAAAGAGGAAAGCAGCAGATAACAAGTGCAATGATTTATAGAAAAGGATAAAAAATCCGGGCTCTATAGTAGAAATTGTAGAGCAGGAAAAGATGGATGTAGAATTGAAGGACCTGAGAGAAAAATTGGCTAGAAGCGGTAAAAAAATTGATGAGGAAAGAGCCAGTTTTCAAAAATTATACAAAAGTTATGAGTCTGCTGCTACCAAAATAAGAAAAACACAGGACCTACTGGATCATGAGAAGGAAAAGGCAAAACATTTGGAAGAGGAAGTAAAGAAAGAAAGAAAAAATGTGCACAAATGAAAGAAGACCTGCACAATGCAAATGATAAAATTAAAACTTTTGAGTATAGATTGAAAGATAATATGAAAAATACAACGAAATGTATACAAGAAAACATTTGGCGGCAAATAATGCAGAGGAGTGACAAGTTGTGTGAATGGTTTGAATTGAATGAAAGTCTGAGACTAATTTATATGAAAATCAAAGGGCGCATTGAGAAGAGCATACATGTTTATTCAAAAGAGGATATGGCAAAACAAATTCTGCAAGTAGTCTACAGTACCAGTGACAGCTACTTGGCATCCAAGGGAATTAAGAGCTGCATTGATGCCACAGTTAAGACATCATCTATCCTTCAAAATGCCAGAAACTAAGGGAAACATGAGAAGTTATGGATAAATGTGGCAAAAAGATATTGAAGTTGCAAGAAAAGACAACTACTTTAATTAAACTTGGTTTGCCTAAGACCGTTGACCCATCAAATAAATTCATTGGAAAAGAAGCTTACAAAAAAAACATGGAGATAAAAATGAAGTCTGATTTAGACTTTCTTCCTAAGAACACAACTCCCCAAACCTTTATGGAATTCATCCAACCATTTACAACTCTAAATGTGGTATTGGGTGAAACAGTGATGTCAAATCACTCTTCTAAATATGGATTGTTGATGAAGTTGCAGTTGACTTTCCATAGTTTACAGAATATTGACCTTCCATCAGATGAAGAGTGGAGCACCCTACAAAAACTGGCATAGAAATCTTAAGAATCATAGTATGTATTGCACAGTTTTCTTCTTTTACTCTTAATTTCAAGGTTTTATGTTTTTTTCTATTTGAAATTTGGCATCGCTTAAAATAACTTTGTTTTATGAATAGGAAAAAACTAGCACTCGCTATTGCTAAATTACTAATCCAGCCTATGAATCTATGATGCACAGTGCAAAACTTCAGCCTGTAAATTTGTATTATCAAATTCTCCCAAGTTTTAACATTTCTTCATTTCTCTATTTCTGATTACTAGGTTTTGGGCACTGCTATTATCTATATTTAATTTGTCATGGCTTGAATTAATATTTAATTTTGAACTCTGTTTTTTGAACAGGAGACATCAGACATGTAGCAGTTGTTAAATTGCTAATCCGGTCTGTGATGGCCATGTAAATCTATGTTGAGTTTGTGATTTTGATGTTTAGTCTTCACGTGTTGCAATTCAACCTGAAGTTGTTGTTGCTCCCTTGTTTCTATAAAAGGGAATTCAGGGTCATTTGCAAAGGGTTCTGAAACTTTGTATTGACTTTTGCATGGAGAATCACACAGAGTGGTGTATTGAATGAATTGTATCATATGGCTATATTTTGAAAGAATTAATAAAAATCTAAGTTCTCAAACATGTCTAAATAAACATCTCTGTATCAATAAACACATTATGGTATTTTATTATGCTATTTTAAATCTGGTAATAGAAAGTTGAAAAATACAATTACAAATCAATATTAAATTCTAATTGCAAAAAGTTAACAGACTCATAAAATATCATCAAGTTATCAACCATAATAGTATGCTTTTGTAATATAAATGATGAGATACAGTAATAAGATTAATAAATACCAATCTCTTACAGTTTCCATTCATCCTCATCAAATTTAGAGCTTTCTTGATTCTTGTCTGTGTTTTCTTCACTCTGAGTCTGCATACCTTCGTTGAACTGCATCTCAATGCTACCAGTAGGTCCAATACATGAGCAATAGTCCCACCGTCACTTTGGTTTGAAGTGTTGCCCGAACTTCTTCTTTCACATTTGGACCTCCATATTTGCAGTGCCCTATCGTAAGGAAAAGTGTGGACATCATACCTAGATGTATAGAGCCTCAAGAAATTTTCCAAATTTTTGTCTAGTTTGTTTCTTAGCTTTGATTTTAGGAATCCCAAAGCACTGAAAACTCTCTCATCTTCCACCGAACCCAATATCATGGTAAGACATAAATCAGCAAGCTTCAAATATTTTGGCATTGAATCATGCAATGTTGTGTTCTCAGCTATATATTTCCAAAGCCTTGTTACTGATCCCTCTTCGCGAGGGTTCTCCATTGTGCCATATTGTTCTCTCATAGTGTATGCAAAACGAGATGATTTCTCTAGAAGATGAGTTTCGTCTAATATTCTATTTATAATTACTCCATTCAATTCTCTGGATATGCAAAATTGTTTTATCAAAGTCAGTAGCTTACTTCAAAAATCATTTGCATTGTTGAGGCTCCAATATTGAAGAAACACAATAGACATGGCTTCGATTAGGTTGTCAGGAGGGAATCTGCTTCTAATTTGTGAGGAAAGATGATAGGCAATTTTCTTCACAGAAGTAGTTACTCTCAACAATCTTGTCGAAATCTTCCCTTGTAACTCTTGCTAGTTGCTTCCTGGGGCGCTTTCCTGGTTCCTCGGGGTCGACCGTGGCATAGAAGTGCATTGGTATCTCAACTCCCCGTACATTGGCACATACCTCCCCATTTGCATTGATTTGTAAAAAGTTATCAGGATTGTTCAAATCTTTGAGAGCCTGCCACTTAACAATTTTTTCATCAGATAGTGTTGGTTGGTTTCGATAGAGATTGTCGAGGGTCATGCATGTCATCCTACGCAGCGTAGCATATTCTGCAATAAATAGAGCTCTTTTTGGGGCAGCCTTCATAATATTCCTCATTTTCTCTAGCATGGGCAGAAGAGCTGCTAAAGTTAAGAGTGTCTCTAGATTACTTAACCTCCAAAGAAGGTTAGGAAATTTCAATTGCTTTGATTTGTTGCGAGTTGTGTGAAATAGTCCAATCAAGGATGGATATTCTAAACAAACTCGATGCGTTGGACCATCCAAAGAGATCCATTTGGTATCATTATCCTTGAGAAGTTTGTTCACATCAGTTATTCCATTAGAAAAGTGTTGAAATTCCATAAATAGCTTGGGACTTCGACAGAAGTGTAAGTAGAGCTCTCTGATTAAATTTTCAATTTTTTTTACCGAAGCATACTTGCTCAGAATTCCAAAAGCTAGATTCATTCTGTGAGTCATGCAGTGCATTGCAATAATGTATAGTGCAAATGAAGTTTCAATCTTTGTACAAAGACCGTTCCTGTGACCTTGCATTACTGAAGCTCCATCTTCTCCAACTCACACCAATTTTTTGACAACTGTCATGTCATCCATACCTCCATATTCAATTAAACTTCTCTTTACTAGTTGAAATAAATTTTCCGTTGTCACACTCTCCTTCATTTTAGCAACAGATAGTAGATGAGGTTGGCGGGCATGATTTTGTACAATATAAATATGCATGCATGCCCATGAAGTATTGTCTACTGTTGTAACTTCATCTAAAGAAAATGCAATAAAGTTTGACTCTCTTATTTTTTCCTTTACATCTTCTTTTTCAACCTCAGCAAGACAACTTGCCCATTCCCATCCACTGTTTACTGACCAGTGTCTATTAGGATAGTTAGGAACTTTCAAAAAGTGTAATAAACCACTAATTGATGGGAAATTTGTCATAGCACGCCCTCTCCTCAAAATATAGAAAACAACGCTTAACTGAACAACTTTTCCCAGTTGTTCTATTTCCATTGCTTTTCCAAAACTAGCTTCAATAGAACCTTTAACTTCAGTAGGCTTCGTCTGTATTTTCTCATGAAAATAATACTCTTTGGCATTCCTCACATGCCTACATTCCTCCTTTGTTTTCCATCTTATCACCAATTTTTCAACTCTGTCTATCATTTGTTTTTCATAAACTTTACCCATATGCTTTTCTATACTGTCAAATTTTAGCTGCAACCTAGTTTCCTTGTTATGTTTCCAAGTGCAAATGGGTGAACTCATAATAATGGTTCCCACTTTTTTGCCACTTTTGACACTAAGATGAACAATTTTAAAATAATCTTCAACTTTCGACAACTATAACTTTTAAACTATTAAGAATTTGAAGATGATGTAAATTAGTGATTTGTAGCATTTTGTCTGTAGATTCTATATTTTTTTTTTTCAATTCTTTTTGAATGATTTTTTTTTAATTTTTTCATCTCCCTCAAAAAGTAGTGTTTTACAGCAAACTACATTTTGTAAGAGTGATGTGCCTCCCAAAATGCATAACTTTTTTTTTATAAATAATAAAAACTCAATTCTTTCGAATTTTGGTTGTAACATCAATATCCAGGGCTTGCAGTTGGTTTGATAGTGATATGTTGAATATTTTTCATTTTATTAAGTTTTGAAGTCCGACTAATTATATTTTAGACATAGGTGTACGTTTGAACACAACTTGTTCTATGTATATCGAAATTCAATTTTGTTTTTTTTGTTAGAAAGAAGACCTAAATACCTAGGACATAGGTATTTTTTTGAATTAGTTTACTATTTTTCCCAGTGCGTTGAATAGAGAAATTCTTGTTCAGTGAAAACCCTATGTTTGGTAAAATTAAAAAAACAAGTTCATAATAAACTCAATATGCAATAAAATTATAGTCATTGGAAAGCTTTCTTTGAGTACTAAAATACTACATTTTGGGTTGTCAAGGTCATTCCATTTGAGCCTTCAACCAGAGGTTTGAAGGCCAAAAATCTGCAAAAAATTGTAGAAAGCTTCAGAGAAGTGTTAAAAAAGGGGTTCAAACGAAGGGGGGTTCGAGCGAACCCCCCATTTTTAGGGGGTTCAAATGAAGGGGGGTTCGATCGAACCCCCCCCCCCCAATATAATTAAAAAATGACATAAACAAGCATTAAAGGTGCTTCGCTCGAAAAAGGGGTTTCAAGCGAAGTGGGGGCTTCGCTCAAACCCCAAAGGGTAGTTCGTTCAAACACCCCCACTTCACTCGAACCCCCTCCAAAAAAAATTTCCTCCCACCTCGTTTTTCCTTCGTGGGTGAAAGTAGGAACCATTATTGTGAACTTTCCCAAATCTTACACATTCTATTAGAGACTCGCCTTCAATTGGATTCTCCACTGGTTCAATGAATGGATACTTTGATGCCCAATTAATTTGAAAATTCCTCACTAACATATCCCACTCCCGATCCTTTTTTGATTGTGGTTCATCCTTTTTTGATTTGGATTTTCTTTTCCCCTTTCGTGCATTATCATCAATGGCATTATCACCCAAGTCAATTATATTATTCCGGCTACCAGATAATCTTCTTCAAGATCATCCCGATCTGAGATATCAGGTTCACCATCGTCTTCAACATGCAGTGTAGGTTGCTAATTTTGTACTTGTACTTGTGATGATGTACCTTCCTGATTTTCACCACAATCTTTTCCAAAGCCAAAGTATGAAGACAACATTCTTCTTTTTGTTGCCCTCTCATGGCCTTCCCCACATTCAGGTTTCCTACCCTTCTTCCTATTCGACATCTCCAACGAAATAAAGGTTGCCAAAAAAATATCAATTTGTTGAAGAAGCACTAATAGACTATAAAGTAATATATGTTTCATTGGCCCTATGACCTACAATCTAGATGTCTAAGGTTTGAATGTCTCGGCTGACCACTTGGCACTGACGGGTTGTCACTGAATAAAAATGAACTCAACAGTGCAAACAAATATAGATAAATTCAGAATAATATTATAACACTTCAAAAATATGATCACTCACCTTTAGGTCACTAGCAGTCGCCAATGTAGTCAACAACAATGATTTTCCTTGGTCTGAAACTTCGTTATTGATCGGAATTCAAAGCCTAGAACCCACTAGATTTTGTAGAGATAGATCTGATCTTTGCATGTATTTATACCAATCCTTATATGGCGAATTCCACGGGAATTTTATATGGTATACAAATATTTGGTGAATCCTGCATAACTATAACACGATTTATGTAATTTTTGAGGCAATTATGGGTCATCCAAATAATTAGCAAATATAATATAGTTGGCGAAAGTTGGGGTGAATGGAGACACGCGTCGGCAAAATGTCGAGCGAATTGGGTCCTCCTAGCTAACAAATCTTCACATGCCTATAGGTGAATTATGGTCGTCTATTAAGGCAACCTTTGAGAGTGTAGGCGAAAAAATTAAATTTACTGTGTGTCCATCGTATATTGTATTGGCGAAATCCTCACATAGAAACATTTAATTACATAAAACATATGGCAATCGGGCCATAAATTTGATGAAAATTGATAATGTTCTGGCGACATGGCCACCCCCAGTCGGTACAAAATATTCATCATTTCCCAGGTCGCCAACGTGGAAAATTTGACATTGGTGAATATACGCCACTAAAGTAATCTTTGTCTAGGACCCCTTAATCTTGGCCCAATTTGGGGTAGGACTAGGGTGTATCACCTTGGTCCTCACTGGGACCATGGTGCCATGCCATGGTCCTCCCTAATTGAGGCCTAATTTGGACCCTTAGCCCTATCCAAAATTTGGGCAGGAAACCTTACTCTATGTCGGCCTATGTTGGAAAATTAATATGTTTGACGAGAGGCAAGTATATAAGGGGGTCTTCCCCTCTCATTTTGAGATATGATCATAAGGAAAGGAGAACTATAGTCAAGCATTCAAGCATTGGATCATTCATTATCAAGCATTCCTAGAGGTATTCAAGGCTGCATATTCCTCATCTATCCATTGTGGAGCAACATTACATCATTCATTTGCAAGCATGTGTGTGTGATTAAGGTTTTGTCATGTTCATGTCATTTCTTACAACATATGTGCTGACATTCAAGAAGTAAAGCATCATCATCAATCATTGTAGATCTGAGGTATACATTTTTACTATTTATTTTAGTATTTGCAACATTTCATTCAAGGTTGATTCCTCAACTAGGGTTTGACTTAGGCAAACCCATATTCCTAACCTATTTCCATTTCTTTCTATGTGCAGGAAACAGGTGTGCAACTATACTTCTCAGAATAAGCTTCAGACATAGAGACAAAACAACCCTTTTTGGTGTGCGAAAAATTGAGAGGAACGTGTTTCTATGTCATGTTCCTTTCTTTTTTGGGGCATTTTTTTAGGGGCAGGTCTGAATCAACTTATACTACTAAATTTCATGTGCACGATGAAATCCTATATTTATAGCTCACTGTTTTCTCAGTTTTGTCTTCAATTCTCAACACTTACACTAATTCAACACTTCAACTCACAAAAGAGGGAACCCAAATTAACCAAATCAATCTAATCCACTTAGTATTCAGTCCTTATCTGGTTTGTGACTAGATCTAGTGGATTCTTAGAACCCTCTTTTGAATATAAAGGTCTTAAATCATAAAATTAGGGTTTTGTCATGTTCATGCCATTTAATACAACATATGTGATTACATTCAAGAAGAAAAGCATCATCATAAAACATTGCAAATCTAAGGAATACATTTCCATTATTTATTTCAATATTTGCAATATTTCATTCAAGGTTGATTCTTCAACTAGGGTTTGACTTAGGAAAACCCCTATTCCCAACCTATTTCCCTTTCTTTTTGTGTGCAAGAAATAGGTGTGCAATTGTAATTATTAGAATAAGCTTCAGACATATAGACAAGACAACCTTTTTATGTGTGTGGAAAAATTAGAGGACCGTGTTGTTGCATCACGATCCTTGCTTTTTTCAGAACATTTTTTGAGGGGTGGGTCTGAATTAGCTTGTTGGCAATTGACACTTATTGGATTCATATGTTGTCATTGATGGTGTAGACACCTAAAATTGTCATGTCTAATTAAATAAATATTTTTATTTATTTAATTATCTAAGCCTAATTCTTCTATTAATTAAATAAATCTTTATTTATTTAATTAATTCATTTATCCTTTTCTAGCCTTATTTCTCATTTAAATAAATACCTTTATTTATTTAAATTATCCTTTTCCTAAATTAAATAAATATCTTATTTATTTAATTGATCCCACTTCTACTATTAATTAAATAAATCTTTATTTATTTAATTGATTCATTAATCTTTTCTACCCATGACATATGTCATTCATCTCTTAATTCCTACACTACCTACCCTCTTATTATTTTCTTATTTCCTCTACCTACCCTCTAATCATAGTCGACCTCTTTTTACACCTCTCAATCTTATCCCTGCATTTCTTATAGTGTCTTCTATATAAGGAGATGCTTCCTTCATTATCAATCCTAATCAATCTATGAATCCTAATCAATTGATTACTCTCACTATGCATTCAGCCTCGACTACGCTTTTGAACTTTCATATGCGATCCTACTTGCAACCACATTTCCGTTCTTTGTTGAGCTCTTGTGCACACATAAAATATGAGAGCAAATATATCAAGCAAGGTCAATGGAGATAGGAAGAATGGAAATCCAAAACCCTATTGGACATGTAATGGTATAATCTTTGTGAGTTCATTTGATTTGCATTGTCTTAGGTAATCTTCATATGTTATGGTGGATCTTTGTTGTTGTTAGGCTAGGGTTTTGTGGTTTAATTCATTTAGTCTTTCATCATTGTTGTTATCCATTTTCACCATATACATTTTGGCACGCCCAGTGGGACATGGATTTTTGTTAGATCTGTGTTTTTTGCAAATTTTTCTAACCCTATATTGTTGTTTTGTAAAACAATTTGGAGAATAACCTTGTGCAGCTAAGGTTTTGGACATAAAATCAAGATCTTGGAGAGATTTGATCATATCTCACAAACGGATTAGAATTTTTGCACCAAATTTTGTTTGCAGGTTGAAGACATTATTAAAAGCTTTCAATCCAAAATTCAGAATTTTTGGAGCACATTTGCATTTTCCATGATTTTTTTATGATTTTTCATAAAAAATTAATTTTGAGAGCAAATTAGCAAATTTTTCAGTTTTTCTTATATTTTTTAAAATATCTCTGATTTATACATATGATCTGTTCTTTGTGATTTTAATTTTGATGCAAAATATTTCCCTAAAAATCGGATCTTTAAAAATTAGGGTTTTTTCATATTTTGATCACATCTCACAAACGGCTTCGAATTTTGGCATCAAATTTTGTTTTTAAGTCAGAAAACTTATCAAAGGTGTTCAGTAAAAATTTCATATTTTTTGGATCAAGGTTTTATTTTATATGAATTTTTTATTAGTGTTCATAAAAAATTAATTTTGAGAGAAAATTAGCGAATTTTTTGGATTTTCTTACATTTTTTGAAATCTCTCAGAATTATACATAGGATATGTTCTTTGTGATTTTAAATTTGATGCAAAATCATTCCTCAAAAATCAGATCTTTGAAAATTAGGGTTTTGCATTATTTTACTCATATCTCACAAACTGCTTGGATTTGTTGCAAAAAAAAATTTATGAAGCTTTGGAAGACTATCAAGACTCTCCAGTAAAAATTTCAGATTTTTTGGATTGATTTTGCATTTTATATGAATTTTTTATGATTTTTCATAAAAAATTAATTTTTGGAGCAAATTAAAAAAAAATTTGGATTTTCTTACATTTCTGGAAATCTCTTGAAATTTTACAAATGGTATTTTTTTATGATGAAACAGATATTTGAATTGGTCAAAAAAACCGCATTGTTGAAGGTCCCTATTTCACAAAGTCTTTTGGATCTAAAATTTACCTAACTTGTGTGCTTGCAGGAGGGGTATTATTGCAAAACTACTAACAAATCTTTGTTGCAGGACCTTGGCAAGGGTTTTTGATCTTTATTGTGTGCCTTGTTCTCATAGACTAGCAAACACTTCAATTGGTGCACTAAAATTGAACCATTGTCTTTTGTGTCTTGAGCAATAAGCTCTTTTTGTTTCATCTTTAGAGGGCCTGTCTCCCCGTGTGGTCATTAAGACTACTAGTGAGGAGAGAACGACCCAAGTGGTAGCAAAAGAAAAGTCATCTTCTTCCAAACCACTATAAATAACTGTATTCATGGTGAAAACTATGAATAACGTGTGCTAATTAGTTCATACCAACACTATATCTCCCCATAAACCCGTTTGATCAAATTTATTTGATCATTTGTAGGGTGTAACCCCTACCGGCTAGGAGCATTATGTATTTATAGAGCTGAAAGTTTCGCATGTATGGCCACACGAGCGGATGCCCTTACTAGCACCTTTTTGTTTTAGAAGCCAAAATCCTTCTAGTTGTTGGGGTAGGAGGTCGAACCTCTGGTAGCGGCCCACACACATACAGTTCTTAGTAGAGATACAAAGTTCGCCACGGGGAGTTTTCGTGGGGACTGATGCTTGGCTGCCCTGAGAAGTGAGTGTTGAGGGTGGAGCTAGTGGGGTCAAGCATCTAAGTATCCACTCTGAATAGCGTAGCCTCAGGGGAAACTCCATGTGGGATCAACAACTATTGTCTTAGCCAGCCATAAGAATTATGCTTGACTTATTTTGAACAATCAAACATTCAAGACCAAACAACAAAACATTGTGTCTTTTGTGTCTTCAAGTGTATGCAAAAAAAATTTACATCAAACAACACATTTTTCATTGAGTCTTCATCAACATTGTGTCCTCTTGTCACGAAAAACAGTCAAACATTCAGATTTGGTCACAACAAACAACTTCACGAATTGGAAAAATTTACAGTCCAACAAACAAGAGCAATTAGTTTCAGAATTCTTGAGCTTCCTAAGTTATTTCTCTAGATTTTCATCTAGCATTCAACCTATCTTTGGGTCTCACAAAGTCCATCATTGCTTTACACCTTACATTACATTCACATTTGTCTAAACTTGAGTCAAAAGGTCACTTGCTTGTCCTCATCATACTTTGTCAACACACTACATACAACAACATTTTGCTAAGTGGTCCCTCATCAAGGTCTATCACCTTTGGGTCTCATTTGGTCTTACTTAGAGTCAAGGTCAACTTACCTCATCAAGAGAAACTATCATCTCTTTGGAAGCCACACCTACTCTACTACATACATACACTTTGGAAATTGCAAGTACACCTCAGATTCATTTGCATTCCATCCAACTCTTGGTCTTCCATACTCTTTCCATTTTCATCTAGTCTCACACATCTTGGTCAATACCTAGTTCATGGTTGAAACCCGTTCCTAAAAAATCTAGGAGAGAAGCTAAAGAGGCTCAAGAGTCTGCAAACATGAGTTCCTATGAGTATGACAATGGTATCTTTTTCAATTTTGATCATACTACATTACCTGACATGGATGCCTATAGAAACATTCCAAATGTTGAGCACATGGACAAAAATAAACAATAATGATACACACAATGACAATATGGAAAAAATTTCTGTACATTCAGCAGAAGTGGAAGACACCATTATGGATCCCCGTTTCAATAGATTGGTTGAGGAAATAATGAAGAGAGATAGACAATATTTCTTACAAGTGATGGCACATAGTGGAGCCAAGATCCCTCATGATTTTGACATGTCTCAAATAATGGAAAATCAACCTTTGCAACAACCTCAACTCAACATGGATCAAAGGAGGCCTAATAGTGGAGGCAGTAGAGGACCACATATGGTGCCTGAATCACCATCATCTTTGTTTCAAAAACCAGAGGTCCCATACACATGGTCAAGCATATGATACTCACCTTCACAGACCATTATGGAAGTCTTATGCAGAAAAATACACTCAAGCACATGCTAATGCTAAAGACCTACCACCAAAGCAATTGGATATCCAAAGGCATGCTCAAAATTTGGACACAAGGAAACCTCGCATCAAATTTGGGGGCAACACATTAGAACATGACATGCCTGTAGAGTATGGTATACATGGACAAAGCAGATATTCCATTCCTCACCATGACTCTATACCAAGTGGTCCATATACGCAACATCATTATAGACCTCCTCCATATGAACATGTGTATGATCAATATCATCCATATATGCAACATGCTCCTCCACTCGGTGCTTCAGGCATGGGGTATGGCCCAAAAAGTCGGTCTCCACCTAAGAACAATTTGGAACAACAAATCAGGGACTTACAAAAGAAAATGGAGGACATAAATACACCGAAGACAACTTACACAATGAGAGACATATGTCCTTATCCATTTGACAAAATCATTCCAATGCCTCCATTTCCTACACACTTTGTCACACCTAAGTTTGATAAGTACAAAGGAAAAGGGGATCCTAAGGCACATATAAGACAGTTTTTCATAGCTTGCATTGAGGTAGCTTCAGAAGAGACATATTTGATGAGATTATTCCCACAAAGCCTAGGTGATCAAGCTATGGAATGATTCTCCCAACTTCCACCTGGTATTAAGTCATGGGGTGACTTAGAAGAGGCATTTATCCAACATTTCTCATACAACATAGAGATAGATATATCGATGACTACTTTATGCAACACCAAACAAAAGGATGGAGAATCTTTTTCATCATTTTTACAAAGATGGAGGAATCTAGCCAGCAGATGCTCTTGTGAAATTCCACAAAAACAAATGGTAGAAATGTTCACCCAGAATGTTAACAAAGAAATTGGCTATGATCTAAGGAAAGCTTTTTTGTCCACCTTCAAGGACGTCATTGAAAAAGGCTTAGCAGCAGAGAAGATCCTAATTGAACAAGGAGTCATTAAGATATTCAAGGAAAACAAAGATGACTTTAAAGGAAAAGATAAGCCAAGATTTTGGAACAAAAACAAGAACACAGTCAATGATGGTGTTGTTGATGCCAATATAGTACGACCAAAAATCATTTTTTTTGGATCAAGCTCTACAAACAATCAAGTGAATACTCAAACAACTTCAAAGTCACAAAGGAAGTACACTCCATTGGGAGAACCACTTGAGTTAGTTTTCAAGAAGCTAGTGGCAAACAAAGTAATCACTATTCCAGATTTTCCTCCATATGAACCAAAGGTTAAACCAAATTGGTGGAATGATGATGAATACTGTGAATTTCATAAGAGCAAAGGACATAAAACAGGAAATTACCATCGACTGAAGAACATCATACAAGATCTCATTGATAGAGGTGACATTGAGATTGAAGGACATTCATCCAACCAAGAACATGAGATGTTTAAGGAACCATTCCAAAAGCATGACAAGGGAAAAGTTGCAACCATAGATGACCAAACCAACTATACCAGAGCATCCTATAACTATGATTCCACTATCAATCACATCTTGATGGACAATTATGTCTCTACCATTATCATCAAGGACAAAACGTCTGAGTATTCTACCCAAAGACCCAAGATTGTCCTAAAAGGCATTGGATCTTCTTTCGAACCTACCTTTGAATGTAATGTCACAACCCGTCAAGGTAAATTCACTTTGCAAGGAGCTCCAGCTAAAAACACTGCTTCCTCATCAACCAAACCTGAGTATGACCTTGTAGAACAGTTAGGGAAGACACCCGCGCTCATTTCAATCCTTGAGCTCTTACGCATATCCCCTGCACATAAGGCCATTCTTGACAAAATCTTGAGAGACATTGATGTCCCCACTGATCTGAACATGGACCAGTTTCAAGCCATGGTGGGATACCTTTCCATTCCACACTCCCTTACATTCACAGAAGCTGATGACGCTTCTGTGAGCCAACCACATAATGCACCTTTACACATCGAAGCCTTCCTACACAAACATCAAATAAAGCGAGTCCTAATAGATGGAGGAGAAGGTCTAAACATTTGTACATTGAGCATTATTAAACAATTGGGATATTCAGATAAAGCTGTGAATTCTACAAACAAAATTACCATCAAGGCATATGATGATGAAGAGTGTTCATCCAAAGGCATAGTCACCTTGCCTCTCAGAGTTGGACCAGTTACAAAAGATGTGGTTTGTCAAGTCCTAGACCTCGGTCTCACATACAACATATTGCTAGGACGTCCATGGATTCATGAGATGAGCGCAGTACCATCTACATATCATCGATGTATCAAGTTTTCACATAATGGAGTTGAAGTGACTATCAAAGCTAACCCAAATCCATTCATATATTGCAACAATCTGTGACCTAGATCAGAAATAACAATACCAGTCAATCGAGAGGCTATTCCTTCATCGACATATGTGGATCCAGAATCCTTGAAATCTTTTACATCAAAACAAGCAGAGATCAAAGAAAAGTTCAAGATTAAAGACATGGGATGTGGTGAGTATATCTTTCATGTTGATCAACTCCCATTATCTCCTAAGGTATTCAGTCGACATGAACAATCTATAAACAATTTGAAAGGAATTAGGTGTGAACCACCTACTGTTGTGGCTACTGAGTCTAAATGCAAATCTCCTCCAGTGGTGCAAGCAACTCTTGATATCAATAGTCTTAAGAGTGGTTCCAGCAAAGAATCTATTGAGCATATCGCCAGCCCCCTTGAGAACTCATATAGCTTTACCATTTCATCCACTCATTCCATTTCCACTACACTTCAAAACTTGGATCAACAAGAATCACAAAAGCCCTTACTAATTGGGGATCAGAAATTAAACCTTGACAAGAAAAAACTAAAAGTCAAAAATAAAGAGAAGTCCTTTAGTCCAAATCAAAATCAAAAGCTATTGGACTCCACAAAAATCAAAGTCAAGGATAAAAATCCTATGAAGATAAAAGAGAAAGAGTTGATCTCCCCTAATATCAAAATAACAGGGGGCAAAAGTTCTAAATCAAAAAGCATACTTGTTGATCCTAAGTCTCCATCATGCTATCCTACTTTCACTTCTTTTCACAATCATAAGCCTTCATCACTCATCTACTTGTTCCACACATCCTTTCCCTTCTAGCGATACATCATGGACCTTTAATGGAGCTTCCTCAAGGGACTTTGTTATAAGGGATGCCCAAACTTCTTTAGGTGACACGCATACGGGCAGACATAGTCCACACATTAGTAATTATATCTCAGTTCCTTTATCAAGGAAGACAGTTGCTCAAGTAACACGTCATTCAGTCAAGGAACAATGCAGCTACAATCATAAAGTAAAGCCTCGCACATTTGGGGTGGGTGACTTGGTTCTCAGAGAAAATCCTAAAAATCAGCAAGACAGAGAGAAGAAGGGCAAGTTTGAACCAAACTGGCTTGGTCCTTACATCATCACAGCAACATATGGATCTGGTGCATATCAGCTCTCAACCACAGAGGGTGAACCTTTGGAGGATCCTATCAACAACATGCACCTTCACAGGTTTTACACATAGCTCTTCAGAGTATCCTAATTTAAAAATTCAAAAAAATTCAAAACTTTCAAAATACAAAAAAATCATAAAATAAAAAAATCATTACTTGGTGAAAACCTGGCAAACAGGCGCCTTGTGACACAAAAAAATTTAAAAAATTTAAAAAGTAAAGAAAAACATTTCGTCCAATGGTGAAAACCACTTCGGTGGTGCCTTGGGCAAGTACCATGGTGAAAACTGGGTCACCAACGCCATGCGTAGAGACATTGCTCCTCCCTCCTTCAGGATTCACTTTCATCCTTTCACTTTTTGCACACACTCACAACCTATCCATGCATAATAAACTTATCCATTTCCCATCATGGCTTGTTATTGATCTACCTAAGATTGGTTAGCCATTCATAATAAACCTTCCTTTTCATCCCTTTCCATCCATAATAAATCAGCTCCTATCTGTGGCTAAGGAAAATCCTACGTCTAGTAATGGGTGTGGAACTAAGAGCATCACACATTCTGAGGAGTACAGTTTCTTCCAGTTTCTTCAGTCTAGCCGCACACAATCCGCAATAAAGAAACATCTGCATCGCTAATCCGCAATAAAGTTTCATCTTCTCCGCAATATGGTATCAGTTGCATGGATTCGGTTAGTTTCAGATGAGACACGATAGCAACAATGGGCTTCAACAAATCAAATCTTTCAACAGACTCAGACAACATTATGGTTCAGTTCTATCTATCCTTTTTGTGAAAGTAAACATTGTGACCACAATCAAATAAGACTTATACAAATGACAAGAGACACTAAATTTGAGGACTACAGTGGATGTTGGTGTCGAGTCTTGGTTTTCTTTTGATTTTATCTTTTTGGTGACATGTCTTTTAGCTTTTCCAGGATGTCTCTGACTAGATATTTTTATCTCCAGGATGTCTTTGACTAGAAAGGCAAGGATGGGGTATCGTCACCTATTTTTCTTTGTTGTCTGTGGATTGTCTCTTAGTAATGCTATTGTCCAAGGATATGAGGACACTGAGAGTCTAGTATGAACTGGGGCATTCCTTGTTTGCGACTGTCTTATATCCATGCAAACAGGTACAATGACTTTCTGGGTCGAACATATGCCTCGATTGTTATAACCTACTTGCCATAATAAAGCTCAATGATGATAACGCACAAGAAGCTCTTTCACTTCCATATCTTCTATTTTCCATCCCCATTTCTTGATTGACTTCCATCATCCTTCTTGAGTCCGTGTAGCCTGTTATCACACGACTGAGAATAATGACACACCAAAAAATATCTGCATTTCATGTAGTTGCACCTGCATTACCACATATTAAGCATTTCATACATACGTATAGATATCACAATTGCATCACATCCTGCACACAACACATATTAACACATTTTACATTTTCATCATGTAAATAATCATTTGCATTATCATATTCATTGGCATTTCATACATTTACATTCAAATATGCATAACATATTAAAAACATTTTTTTTTAAAAAAAAAATTGCATTTCATCATATACATATTTGCATCCATATCATAAGCATCACATAGAAACATATATCATAAGACCTATAGAAGCATAACATAGGTACACATGCATATAGCTGCTGCAAAGATGAATCATCTCAAAATCATAAGTGTCATGATACAATGATGTCAAAATCATATGGCTACAATCACCCGCAGGTGTCTACATCATCATACAAAATGGTACAAAACTAATACATAAGAACCCACTAATCACTCTTGTCAGTACTACTGGTAGTGCTAATCCTATCCATGTCATGGTGTCCCATGCTACATGTCCAGCCCTCATCTCCAATCCCAGATCCTGGAACACTCGTCTCAGAGCATCCCTGTCTCTGTCTCGATCATAGGGTATCAACTCCCCATCGATCGCTATCCTCAGAATCCTATATACATCCTCCAAGGTGACTGTCATCTCACCCATCGGCAAATGAAAACTACAAGTCTTTGAGTGCCATCTCTCAGCCAGTGCAGTTAGCAGCCCCATGTTCACCCAAAACTCAAGCACATACAAGATGTATCTCAGACCCATAGCCTCTATAGTAGCTCAGTCCTTGAATGTCAGCTCTGGTCGTAATCTTTGTGTCGATGGGAATCTCTCTCGCAACTCTAGCATAGGCAGATACTCCTGCAGTAAAGCAAAGCAATCATGTCAGTCAAAGTGACACTCATTGTTCATCACAAAGTGTTGCTTCTATCCTAGTGACACTCACTGTTCATCACAAAGTGTTGCTTCTATCCTAGTGACACTCACTGTTCATCACAAAGTGTTGCTTCTATCCTAGTGGTATTCCCTGTTCATCACAAAGTACTACGTGTCTTTGCACTCCCTGTTCATCACAAAGTGCTGCTCATTTTGACACTCACTGCTCATATTAGTACTCCCTGTTCATCACAAAGTACTATGTCTTGGTACTCCCTGTTCATCACAAAGTGCCTCAATCTATCCTAGTCTTCCCTAAAGGACCTGCTTGAGTGTATCCTCTCAGCAACTTATCCAATAGACAGCGTATGTTTATCACAGAACTGTCGATTTGACCTTGAAGACATAAATGCGCCTTCATGACATAAATGCACTTACAGACTGCCTAGACGTGCCTGGCACAAACACAGATGCGCCTAAGTGTTTTTTGACCTTATTTGACATATTCCTAAAAGCACATTTATTGCACTACTTAGCATGCATTTATGACAACATTTAATGCGACAAAGTACAAGGAGGTTTTTGTGATACTTACAGGCTCTCCTGCATCTGTTGGCCTCTGAAATCGACGAACGCGATCAAATCTATGCACCAATGCCATCACTGCTAACTGATGTTGCTCTATTCTCTCTCTGCACTCTGATCTCTTGGATGTGTGGATGACAATGAGGATGTTTTTTCCCTCATGGTCTATCTTATAGACTACCCTAGCCCTATTCAGTCTTCTTTATCCAGTGACTCTGTCACTCTATCCTATCTGGTCAGTCCATTCAACCCTTTCTTTCTTATCAAGAGATTGTATGCGATCTTTCCAGACATTTTCATCCAATCTCTCGAGGGGGCATATCATTCCCATCTTGGGGCAACTTTGTATCAGATCATATTATCTTCTTTGAAACAACGCAACAAGCTGCATTGTCTCAAAGAGGGGCAAAATGTAGACACCTAAAATTGTCATGTCTAATTAAATAAATATTTTTATTTATTTAATTATCTAAGCCTAATTCTTCTATTAATTAAATAAATCTTTATTTATTTAATTAATTCATTTATCCTTTTCTAGCCTTATTTCTCATTTAAATAAATACCTTTATTTATTTAAATTATCCTTTTCCTAAATTAAATAAATATCTTATTTATTTAATTGATCCCACTTCTACTATTAATTAAATAAATCTTTATTTATTTAATTAATTCATTAATCTTTTCTACCCATGACATATGTCATTCGTCTCTTAATTCCTACACTACCTACCCTCTTGTTATTTTCTTATTTCCTCTACCTACCCTCTAATCATAGACGACCTCTTTTTACACCTCTCAATCTTATCCCTCCATTTCTTATAGTGTCTTCTATATAAGGAGATGCTTCCTTCATTATCAACCCTAATCAATCTATGCATCCTAATCAATTGATTACTCTCACTATGCATTCAGCCTCGACTACGCTTTTGAACTTTCATATGCAATCCTACTTGCAACCACATTTCCGTTCTTTGTTGAGCTCTTGTGCACACATAAAATCTGAGAGCAAATATATCAAGCAAGATCAATGGAGATAGGAAGAATGGAGATCCAAAACCCTATTGGACATGTGATGGTATAATCTTTGTGATTTCATTTGATTTGCATTGTCTTAGGTAATCTTCATATGTTATGGTGGATCTTTGTTGTTGTTAGGCTAGGGTTTTGTGGTTGAATTCATTTAGTCTTTCAACATTGTTGTATCTATTTTCACCATATACAGATGGCAACAAGATTCTATTGAAGGCATATACCGGCATATACCGTCATTTGGAGGCATGCACCGGCAAATACCAGCATTGGAGTATTTAGGGTCATCACCGACACCGACACCGACACCGACATCCAGCACTTCAGTGAAGCCGACATCAGTCTGGATCCGAAAGGTTTCATTTGTAAAATCATTTTTCAATTATCGTATAGGGCAAACATTGAATATCTTTTGTATTGTAAGCCGACATAAGGCATATTGTTTGTAAAGGGTATATAAGCCAGTCTATTAGGTCATTTTGAGATATGACAAGATAGTAGAACTGTGTAATGCAAAGGATATGTATGTAGGTCATTTGTATGCAAATTTAATATCATGCAATGATCAATAGATGGTTTGTAAAGAATTCTTGGAGGAAAGGAGATACCGGTAGAAGGATTCAGGGTTTATGAACCAGTACAGAACAGAGCTTTAACCAGAACTATTTTTGGCATTGTAGATGCATTTTGTGAGTTCACCAGTACTGTTTTATCTCAACAGAAGCTTGTATTCAGTGAGACTCTTTTATGTTGAGCAGTGTGCCTTCCTGCATGTGTAGGCCCCCATGCTATGTAATATCTTTCATATGGCTAGTGAATTGATATTGTGGGTCACAAATCCCACCATGGTTTTTCCTCTTTGAAGTTTTCCATGTATAAAATATGTGTGTTATGGTGTTCATTCATGTGGCCCATGAGGAGAGATAGGGGAGTTCTTCTCTTTGGTAGAGAAGTTGGGATTAACACAGGTAAGTATCCCTTTAGTCTTTGGGGTAGTCATCGCACTAGGGTCAACCTTGCAATCCCAATAAGTTCCATGACCAGGTTAGTATTAGGGAGGGGACCATAGGGGTTAATGGAGGGCCTGCTAGTGGGGATCAAAGCTAGGTGAAAACTATAAAGCGTCAATATTAAACCCTAATGCAAGGGGAGAACATTCCTAGATTTAGCAACACCAACAAACTGGGAAATGGAAGAAAAAATCCAACAGGGAAAGTTCATTTTCACACCATACTTGAGATGATTTAGCATTGGGAATGATTTTGAGTGAATTTTTTTTAATCTGGCACCCAAGGTAATGTATTTCATTAGAAGTAGTGTATGCTCCCTTCAAATGATAGGAAGATCTTCCCTATCAAAACTATTTTATAAACGAGGAACTTTTTCACCTGACTCTAGGAAACTCTTGAAATCAACTTTGTAGTGTGCCTTAGGTTTCTTGGGGAAGGTCACACCTTTCATAATGAGATTAGTAGTAGTATCAATAGACTCCAGATTAACATAGTAAAATCCACACCCTTAATACTAGCTTTTCTCTCATTCTAGCAGTGAGAAAACTATTTTGAGAGACAAGGGTCAAAACCCTCCGTACCCTTGACATAGGATGCAAGGTTACCTTTCACAACCTCAAGCTAGAGATTGCCATTCTTCTTGAACCTATCATAATTATTTGACTTTTTTTGGATGATATCATCCCTCATATTCAATTTGTTCCCGGGAAAACCAGTAATAGTGACCGAGAAAGGATTATGAAAACCGGTTCTAAGAAAAGGACAATAAATCTCAATATTGGGAGAGTTGTTGCTTTCACCAGATTTAATAAGCCATGTCATATCATTAAATGATTGAAGGACAAGATGGACAAGACAAAAAATAAAAAGGTGATCTTTAGATTTTTATACATCATTAGGATTTATGTGGACACCTATATCGCGGCACAAATGTCATCAAGTAGCTCATGTAGCACCGTCCATATTTTGAGATGGTTAGAGAAAGGACCCAAATTTTCCAACGTGTCCATGGATTTGTTTCCCTCTCTAAAGGTGTGATTGATTCTTACGTGGCCAAACGTGAATAGAAAACTTTAGCATTTAATGATGAGGTCTTTTATAGTCCAACCTAGCATAGGTCTTTCATGTAAATCCTATGTTATTGTATATTGATCAAGTTTACTATTGTGTAACTATATGATCAATTTAACTTTTGAGCATACATTTTCTAATAGATTAGTCTAGAAATTACATTCCACAATTTGTTTACATTCTTTCATTTTGTTTCTAAAGCTTCATCATCTCAACTCATAGGTATGAGGGACAAGGTTTTTATTATAATATTGGCTTGTACAGTATCTTGCATGGAAAGAGATGTTGTTGCAAAAAACTATCAAAAACATAAAAAAATAAAGATGATAGGTTCATAGGTACTAAATTTATTTTTTGGAAGGTTATGATGGGAGTATATACTTGTAGTTAGAAATATATGGGCTAGAATATTAAAATAAAAACTCATCACAATATAATAGGCACTAATTGGTATCTATTATATTGAAATTTAAAGATTGCCTCATCAAGATCTACTTGATAGATTCTATTTTACCAAATGCACATGAATAAGCCACCACATAAGATCTTCGGAAGAAGTTGAAAGCCTTTAAAAAACCTAAATCCTTGTTCAATAAAATCTTCTTGAGAAAAAGGTTACACAACTTGAGAATGAATGGTGGTATTTTTGTGGATAAGAATTTGAATGCATTCAATATGATTAATGATTTAATTTCACTCTATTAGAGTGTAAATGGAGGAGGATCTTTCCATGACACTATTATGTTCTTTATTGAACTCACAAGATCACTTGATGGTGGCAACTAGGAGCATTTCCTTGAAACTCAAATTGAATGAGGTAGTGGTAATTTTACTCTCAAAAGATGTATAATATAAAGTTTATAAATATAGAAATACCCTAGTTTTTAATAGTTCAGATAGATGAATAAAGGCAAGAAGAAAATAAATTTTAGATCGAAACCTCATGGAGGATCCTAGTTTCATGAAAAATTAAAGGCTTTAAGGTTTGAAACTATATAAAGACCTTAAACTTCTTCAAATATTTTTAAAAGGAGAAAAAGTGTAAATAAAAGTTCTAAAATGTCTACACGAAATGATGTAGAATCCTATGTTAGCATGACCATGGCCTCATGTATTAGAGGATCTTCATGGTTTATCAACCTTGAGGCTTATTTTAGATTTATCTCACCAAAGGTGGTTTTAAAAGTATGAATAATATGATTTTGAAAATTTATATCTTGATAATGATTCTTGATTGACAAAAATTGGTTGTGGTGGAGTCTAGTTTTGATTCACGAATAGAAAAATTCAGTGGGATCAATGGTGTGTTTCACATCCCTAGTTTGGTATGGAACCTATTATTAACTAGAAAACTCAGTCATGTAGGTGTGTAGCTTATTTTCTTTAGTATAGGGTGTAATATGGTATAAGGAGATATGAGTCTCATTATGGTGCAAGAGCATCCAGGCTCACAAGCAATCCTACATCAACACAAAAAAGAAACTCTTATTTTCATGTTTGAATTTTTCAATTTTTGTGTAGGTTTGAGTTTCAAGATAATATTTTGGTGTTTTTAAGCATAAAAAAAATTCTTTATTAATACTTGGCTTCCATTTCAAAAATCAGAGGCAAACAAGGTGTTTTATGTGATTTTAAAAGTATTTTATTGCACAATTTCAAGGTTTTAGTGGTTGAAGGGATTAATTGGAATATTATAGGTTGAAAAAAAAAAATTAATAAATGTTTATGCCTATATATTTTTTTATAAATAAATCAACCTTTGGCATTTCATTCTTGTCTTGTTCTTTCAATTCAAGTGCCTAAAGGGAGGGGAAATGCAATGAATTTTGAAAAGATAATAAATGAATACTCAAATTCCAAAGAATCATGACTTGGTTCATGATTTTATTCATTTTTTAAATTCATCTACAGCAACAAGGTGTTGGATATGATATAGAAATATCTATGCCACATTTTGGAAATTAAACTATGTTTCTATTTCATTCTTTTTTAAGGAATTGCAAAGGTCAAGTTATGGGAAATGAAAGAACAAATTTGGATACCTCTTTTTGATGCATAAAAAATAAATTTAAATCTATAAAATAGAGATTTTAATGGTGTTAAGAAGAAGCAATAAACAACAAGAAGGTTGGAGAAAGAACTTGTAGGTTGCTCTAGAGAATTGAATAAAGAAGAGTGTAAGCAATTAGCCTATCAAGAGGAGAAAGATAAAAGAAGAGAAATAAGAATTTTCATGTGTGTTGGTAGTGCTAAATAAATTCATGAAAGCTATAGGATGAAGAGAAAAAAACATATTTTCAAAGAGGAGTGCAGCCAAGAAAGTTGAAGGCAAGAGGGTTTGAAGATTTGAAGGCATGAAGTGCCTAAAACTCTTGTAAAATTCACGAATTATGTTTCTTGTTGAAATTACCAATATATGCAATTCTTCTTGAATTATTATCTTTTATGAATATATAAATTAGATTTTCAATAAAGAATTATTTTAGATTTTATTTTCATATTATGGATTGAATGGCATGCTAAGGTTTCAAGATTAGGTAGTTTGATAAGACCCTTCAATCTTGATTGCATCAAATGGTATCGGAGTCAAAGATCTTGAGTTTGTAATTGGATTTCTCAATGAGAGGAAATCTACACAAGGACCTTGGGTTGGATGAAATGTGTATGAGAGTATGTTAGTTGTCTTCCAACAAGGATTGAAGCTAGGTAAAGGTGCTCGTAGTAACTTCACTAAGAGAGAGTGGGCAGAGGAAGTCAAAGGTGTGTCTTTTAGAAATATTTGTTGGGTAGAGGATAAATGTGAATGTAATTTTTGTTGGAGACCTGTTGGAAATTATATGTGAAGATGAAAAAGAGAAAGAGTTTGGGGTTGGTTGTGGGTAATACTTCAGGATTTTGAATCCTTGTTGGGAGAGAGAGAATGTACAAGGCTAGAATGAATGAAATGAGGAGCATTATGAAAATATTCTAGTAGATAGTGAGAAAGATGATATTGTGGTGACAATGGAGGAAGAGTTAAAACCATACTTTCTTTAATTTATGAAAGATTATTTATGTTGAAAAACATTAAGTAGTCAATGTCGATATGGAAAATATAGTGAATGTACACATAGATTTTATTAGTGTTGATATGTATGCAGGGAAACAAATGTATGGTGTTTTAGGGAATAGTGTAGGTAAATTTTAGTGGAGGTGGACATAATATGGTGGGTTGGATCCCACAAAATAAAATAACAACTTAAGAGTTGCAATTGGTTTTACCAAGGTATATGGACTTATCTTATATTGTGACTTGTCTATTTGATCTTTGCATTATGGTGATTTTGTAAGGTTGTATGTATGCTTTTCTATCATGGGTTGTGTAGGAAATAGATTAAAATGTATGTGGGTATAAAAATATTATTTCCTAATAAGTGATATCAGAGCTTTCATGGTTGATTTGGAGTTATAATCCTAGCTTGAGTCGAAGAGGTACAAAGTGGAATCCATGGCTCTGCATGAAAGGATTGAGACATTACAAGGTATGGAATACACTTGTAGTTTATTTAATTGCGACTCTAAGATATTTGGATTTTTTGTTATGATTGGTTGTTTGCATATTTAGGGTTTGGAAAATACTGGGTCAAATGAGTTTCCTTTGGATATGCATTTAAATGAGAGTTTTATGGGGGTGTTTGTAGAAATGTCCTCCTAGGTAAAAACAAACCTCGCCATTGGATCTAGGTTGGTTGAGAAATGAAAATTGATATAAACTTTATCCTATTTTGCCTATAGTAAATAAAAAAAATGTTATTTTTTTAGTATGGTGGCCACATGGCCATCAAATTTTGTCTGTGGAGAAAAGAAAATATTTTATCAGGAAAATTAAAATATTGTTAAATTGATTCATACCTACGAAGAATTTTTTTTAAAAAAGAACAAAATGAAAATTGTACTCTCGAACACCCCCCTCGGTCACTACATGTAAACAATCGCAGTATTGTCGATAATACTGACATTGAGGGCTCCCACCGCCAATGGTACAGGTAGGGTTCGCCTTAACAATGGTCCCCACCTAGCTCACCTCTATTTAAAAATCACTACAATCGTAAAAAATTCCGCCATGTGAATTTTTATTAAATATTTTTAATAAAACATCAAAAATTTGCCACCAAAATTTAATTACTCCAAAGTTGTTTTTATTTCAAATCGATTTTCAAATGCAATTGAGTCCAAAGGTGGCCCAAAGAATTATTTATTTTTTAAAAATTTGGATTGGAAAAAGTTTAACCCAATTGGATATTTTTAGGGTTCCAAAAATGTTATTCATATAGTGAAATTGGACGTTTTTTTCCAACTAGCATGACTTTCGCCTAGGGAGTTCATTTTTTCACTTCTTATAAATGTTGGAAAGCTGGTTCTGAGCACTACACTATGGTATAGTTTTACTCACATGGTTTTGTTGTTTTTATCTATTTTTGGGGCCTGGAAGCCAGATGTTCTCCTTTTCATAGTTTTGGTCATAACTTTTGCATACAAAGTCGGATTTTTTATTTTGAATAGGCATTGGAGAGTATGTTTAGTCTACTACATAGTGGTGCTAATATTTTATCAACTTGATGAGTATGGGGAGTATGTACTTGTTTGATCACTTTTAGGTGCCAAAGATTCAAGGTGTGATTGTGTGAGCATCTAGACGAGTTAAGAGGCAAACCTTGAGGGAGTGCATGTTTTTACATGAGATATTTATGATGCTATAGCTGATTATTAGATTTGGTGCTTCTTGGTACAAGTTTACAAGTTTTTTTTGGAGTTAGAATTTGATGGTGACAATTACATAGGTTGTATTTCGTTTGAGGAAATGGTTGGACATGGTTTGAGAGTTGGAGTCTCATGTGGTTGATAGTTGAGTGTGAGTATAGAATTGGTGATTATTATGGTGGCATGGTTATGCGGGTATAATTTTTGTATTAGCATGACATAGTCATGTTTTTAGTGATTTGGTTTGATGTTAGGAGGTTATTAATTATCTCGTTGATGCTTATTTGGCTCCTTGACTATGGTACTTGGATGTGAACATGTTTGAAAAATCAGATCAGATGTTGATTTGGTGTTTGAGTCATTTGGTCTACAATAATATTCTCTTTGATATCTCAATTTGCATTTTATTAATGTGATGATGAGTATGCATGTTTCAATATTTGACCTATGAGTTATGCAATTTTGTCAGTTGATCAGCTATTCAATTATAGTGGGATGACTTGAATATGGACTATTTATATCCACCAAGTTTGATTCATTGTGGTGCATACTTTGTTAGTTGGCCATGTCTATGGTCATTAGTGCATTGGTATGTTTGCTTTGAGATGAGAAGATGGATGATGTTTATAGTACTTAGATAATTATTGTTGGGACTTGTAGCATGTAGTT
The DNA here is from genome assembly GCF_030272615.1 of Cryptomeria japonica. Taxonomy (NCBI): domain Eukaryota; kingdom Viridiplantae; phylum Streptophyta; class Pinopsida; order Cupressales; family Cupressaceae; genus Cryptomeria; species Cryptomeria japonica. The sequence goes on along the minus strand of NC_081405.1, from coordinate 137,502,209 downwards.
TATCATGATGTCATAATAGCTTGGTTATTCAGTGGGAGCTTTTTATAGTAATGTATTAGCGGTGTAGGATTGATTCCTAATTGGTGGTTTGTTGGTGGTTGTATGCATCTTCTTATCTTGGAGTTCATGGTTAGACTAGATGTTATTGACTTTTCAATTATATGTGCATAGACCTAGATGTTCTTCATTTGGATGGTGGATGATCTTCTTAGTGTGCAAATGTTGGAGGATCTCTTGATCTCGTTGCTACAAAAGGTTCTTTCACATTTGTGGATACACTGGTAGGAGATGGTTGTCTTCATGTGATTGGAGATTTTTACAAGTGATGTTTGGTTTCAAGTATGTTTGCTATTATGTCATAGTATACTCTTGATGCTAGCTTAGATTTTTCGCATGATACATTTCTCTTGAGGCTGATTTATTTTCACTTGGAGTATGTGTTATCCTAGGAGGAGATGGTTAGATCATTTTTTCATGTTTATATTCTTGATTCCCAGTTTGTATATATGTCATTGATCTTAGTGGCTCTCTGTATATTGAGTAAATGATCATTTACTTGTTACTTCATGATGGTGCTATGTTTCATTTGGAGTTTGGCATGGATTGATCGGTTACAAGTTCTCATGGAGACATAGGTGATGTTGGTATTCTCTTGTGATTAGAGACATGCATTAAGATGGTTGATGGTTTCAATAGGAACTCTGAGGATAATTTGAACCTAGTATAGACTTGAGAGAAAAATGTTCTTAGTGTGAGTCATGATGACTTGGATAGCTTGATGAGCATTCTCATTCCCCACTCTTGGTCTACTTGGCAATTTCCTACTTGAGAAGTGTTTCCCATTGCTCCTTTTAGAAGCATTATTATTATGCTTATCTTTTATAGATATGGATCTTGATCTATGGAGTTTTTAGGTTTTGGAGGATTCATTTAAGAGATATTTGGCATTGGTTATCTCCTTGTGCATATGTTGATGTTATGATATCTTGATGAGGATGTTAGGAAATGGTTTAGTGGGTTGATTTCCTTAATTGGGAATGGTTATTATAAGTTTGATCTTCTTGGTTATGAGAGGCTTACATCCATGTTAGCATTGCATGATACTTATTCTTGTTTGATCTAAGAGATTCAACATAGTCTTTGGGTGTTATTATGGCTTTTATTTTGGGGTATTTTGGAGGAAATCATACTTGGAATAACATTGAGCTTATTTGAGGTGTTGGTAGAAGGATAGGTTATGGTTTACATGTTGTTTCTCTTCATTCTATGGTTTCTTCCATGAGATTCATATTCATATGATTTGGGAGGATGGTGACTTATTATAGGAAAGTATACAACATTTTAGTTGCATGTGTGTATCATTATGATTGTTCTTGGTATTACATGTTTTGATTCACTTATCACACCTTGATATGCTCAAAGTGATTATTAGTAGAATTGATATTCTTTGAGCTTTATTTCAGATTTGGTGTTACTCATGCAGTGGGAGTTCCTAGATATGTTTACATACTTCATTAACAAGTTTTGATACATAGAGTTTGATTACAATTTATGGGATAATATGATATTAGAAAGAGTTTATTGATGTTCTTTATATCTAGGAGTTATGGATGGTTGGATGCATTGGCATGTATATTGGATGTCATTTCTGATCATGTAGGTTTTAAATTTATGACAACAACTTGGAGTCTTTGTTATCACATTGGAATTTCATGTTTATGCTTATGGATTGGTGCATCTTCATCATAACTTGTTTGTTTTCTTCCATAGGTGGCATGTTGGAGGATGAGATGGTTTATTGCTTGAGATGGTGGTCACTTGTCTTTATTGTAGGTATCTTGATGAAGCATGAAAGCATCGTGGAGATTCATATGGCTTCATATATGGCTATGATGATGTATTTCATTGAATGACCCGTATGCAATATATACAAATGGGAGAATGCTAAGAAATAAGGTGTTGTACACCTTGTAAATAATTTTATAATCTTGTGTTATTTTATTTATTATGTGATGTTGTACATGGATGTGTAACATGTAGAGATTCATTTAGAATATTCTTAGGGCCATTGTGATGTTGTATTGTAAAATTACAATTATATTATATTGTAATTATTTAATATTGGGAAAGATATTTAGAAAGAGAAAAACTTAGTACCCAATATTAAATGTGGAGGACCAAGGGTTAGTTGTGAGCACAAGGTTTTATGACAAGTGGTTTTACTTTACCACTAGTTGTATTTGTGTGAGTGTTTGTCTATAAAATAAAGCACATATTTAGTGGTAAGGATTGGCTCGTGTTTGGGTTATCATTGTATTGAGTCCTTTGGAGGATTGCATTTGCAGAGCATGGTATGGTATGTATGGATTCATGCTTGGACACATGGGAATGCATTGGAGGGCTTGATGATTCAAAGGTATTCATTGTAACTTTGTAAGTGCTTTATTCATGATTAATATGATGGAGTATGGATGCTTTTAAAGGCTATTTTTTTCCTCATGAGGGTTTTCCTCAGGTATATCGTGTGTGTATCTTGTGGCTTGTCTATTTGATCTTTTCATTATGGTGATTTTGTAAGCTTGTATATGCATGCTTTTCTCTCATGAGTTATGTAGGAAATGGGTTAAAATGTATGTGGGTAGAAAACATTTTCTTCTAATAAAAAAATTACCAGACCAAGTCTCTAAATTGGGATATGATTGTTGTACATTGGCCAAAATACAAAAATGCCTTGAGAACCCTATATAAGACATGATTCCTAATTCATTTGATGATATATTTTACATCAACAAGTTCCATTCAAGAAATTCATTCTTCATTCAAGAGAAAATATGAGTATAAGGAATATCAAGCTATAACAAGTTGTCTTCAATTATGTTTTCATGATAGATTTTGTGATGATTTATCATTTTATTGCATCAACACTTGGAGGACTTATCTTAAGAACATTGCATCATCAATAAAAGTTATAATCATTTCATTTTAGTGTTTTAAATTAGAATTTATTTCAAATTTAGCCTCTACCCTGCTAGGGGTAAGCTCTATTTCATCATTGTTGTAGTGGAGGTTAACACCTACCCAAGGTTTAACTTAGGCAAGCCCTTATACATCCCAACGCCATTTTCCTCTTATTTTGTACATTTGTAGACTCAATAACTAGTTCTAATAAAATTCTAAAGATACAAGAGCATAGTGAAAACTAAGATAAAGACAACTAGAGAAAAGGGGATAGAAAATATGTGGACTATGTGGCTAAGTGCCAGAGTCCTCCTAGTTTGACTTGAAATTTGGAGGGAGTGTAGTTTGAACATTTTTTAGCCTAGATCTAACACTTGTTTCTACCTAGATGTCCACCTATCAAGGCTAGGGAACCTAGCTCTTGTATCCATCCATTTTTTAGCCTCAATTTCAAACACAACTTCCTCTCTGCGTCCTTTTTTTAGTTCTATACATCTTAGTTGGTTTCCAATTTTGTATTTGTCTATTTATGTTGATTATTGTCAATATTGCATAATTTAACCTAGTTCTTGTATTTTTAATATCTAATCATATTCAATCAAACGAGGAAAATTGGTCCACGTGTGTCCAACCCTCTTAAGGGTTTGAGATTGAGCCTAATTGGTTGTTCACCAACGATGATGTACAGAAATGGTTTCTAGTTTGCACTTTATGCTTAGATCCCATTTTCCCACATTATAGAATCCTAGTGTCATACTCAAAATTCATAGAATAGACCTGTACATAATTCTTACAAATTCATATTTATAACAAATAAAACAACCTAGATTGAATCTTAATGCAATAGGAAATGCAAACAAAAAACCCCTAATCTAGAGCCACATAAGAGCATAAGTGAATGTGTCGTAGGATCTTTATTCCTCCCCTCTTGTGCACATAAAACCATTTAAAAATCTCTAATTCATTCACATTTTACTCCATTTATTCATACAATAATTGTCATAAACCCTTACTTTAGTACATACCACTCCAACTAAAATTTATTTGGATACAAAGTCATAATGGCTTCATTTTTGTACCCGTTTATCTTTATTATTTTTTAATATTGGATAATTTATCATGGATAACCATTTAATCAATTATTTACTAAATTTTTACAACTTGTTGGGAATTTTTTGCATTTCCAATGCATTTTAAACCAATTGTAAGTGTCTAAAAAATTGTTAGGTCATATTAACCTATATTATGCATCTATAAACATGATTGGAGTGTTTTTTATCCATGATAATGTAATTGTACTTTATATAAGAGATTGGAGAGAAAAGACATCAAGTAAAATATGCATTTATAATTTCTAAAACTCATTAAAAATCACTTGCAATATGTTACTTTGATAAATTACTTTACTTGGCTTTAATGTATGATAAAAATGAAAAGAGAATATGTCAATAAAATTATGATGAAAAGTAGTAGCATTGTTTTTTATTCATGATAATGTAATTGTACTTTATATAAGAGATTGGAGAGAAAAGACATCAAGTAAAATATGCATTTATAATTTCTAAAACTCATTAAAAATCACTTGCAATATGTTACTTTGATAAATTACTTTACTTGGCTTTAATGTATGATAAAAATGAAAAGAGAATATGTCAATAAAATTATGATGAAAAGTAGTAGCATTGTTTTTTATCCATGATAATGTAATTGTACTTTATATAAGAGATTGGAGAGAAAAGACATCAAGTAAAATATGCATTTATAATTTCTAAAACTCATTAAAAATCACTTGCAATATGTTACTTTGATAAATTACTTTACTTGGCTTTAATGTATGATAAAAATGAAAAGAGAATATGTCAATAAAATTATGATGAAAAGTAGTAGCATTGACCTCTGCCAACATTTCACTCACCCATTATATTACTATCCTTTAATGCATCATGAGAATGCTACAAGGGTCCCATTCCCAAGCTATAGTCAACAAGGAGAAATTTAATTTCATCATAAAATGATGTGAATGCTAAACTAGAAGCCTCATCAATTTTCAAGGTCTTTGAAATAATTTCGCTTTTCTCCAAAGCCTCTCATGGAGCTAAAGAAATTTGCATGCCCATTTTTATGTTTTAAAATTAATATTAAAATTTGCTATTATTACTATCATGCTCTCTTTATATGCATCATTTTTTTTCTTTGGAATATCCCCCAAAATTACAACTAGCACTTGCACCCCAATGAGGTGCAATGCTTATTAGGATAGTTAAATATAGTTTAGGTAATTTAGATAGAGGAGAGGTAATAGGAAATGAAAATTGCTTTTGTTAGGACTAATTGTGTACAATATAAGTAAATTAAATTTAAAATGTAAAGATAACTAAATATGTGCAAGTGGAACTTAGTTTGAATTGGAAACTTGTGCAAAAAGTTTTTACAGTACAATTTTTTTATAATGTATGAAAATAATTGACTTAATAGGTAAATTACATATAATACATTTGTTGTTGATCACTGAGAGATATTTTATATACCTAGCAAAATTGAGAAAAACATACAAAATTTTGTATTATTAACTCCATAGCATATGTACAACTTTAGACCATGTTTGTGTAACAACGTAACAAAAAAAGTAAGATTATTTTGATTAATTCTTAAACTGTATTGTCTTTAGTGCCGATATTACACAATATGTCCATGCATAAATTTCAATTTTAAGTATGTTGTTTGGCAAGCTACATTCATCGAACATGATTGTCTAGCCACAATGATATGACTCATTAGTGCGAGAAAAATGTGTCACCTCTTGACATGATATATTAGAGTTTAAGAATGCTTGTACATCTTGATTTTGGGAACCTACAATTGTTAGCTTTCTACACAGATCAATATTTAAATTAGGGTGTTATTAGTGAAAGCAACGATTTCAATTTTTTTTTTTAAATATAGGTAGATATAAAGAAAATTCTGGTTACCTTTTATGTATTCATTGTCAGTTGGTTGGATGTGTTCTTTAAAGCACACAGTCTTGATATCACCTCCTTGTATATGAGTTGAACATATCTTGGAGTATGTTTTTGCAAAAGAGAAATTTGTAAGACTATAATCGGTGCTTCATGAATAATTGGGAAAATTATGAGGGAGATAGCACTAAGAGTTGCATACCTTTGATTGTTTTAGAAGGATAGCTGATGTAGCTATGCTTCCTCCTTTTTCTTAATAACTGTCTATTGATTGTTTTACATTTTAGATTATCACTCAAAGGAGAACGTTGTTTGAATTGAAGGTTTAATGACTTGACTCTGGATATAATTGTAAATGTTAGTCCTCAAGCTTTATATTTTTCCTATAATGATCATTGATTTTTGTAATGTTAGACCTTGGGATTTGTGTATGGTAATATCCCATGCCATTGTAAGTGGTATCTATCTTCGACTATCCAATGATATAAGTATTATTGATATACTTTTTGGGTCTTTTTGGTTTCGCGATGGTCCATTGGAACTATTGATTCTTGCTATAATATACATTGGGACATCTGGTGGTTTACAACATAGTATGTAAATGATGTCAATAACTTCGTCTAGAGATCCGTTTAAGAGTACATCATTATTGTCCATATGTTTCTTGTGACCATGAAATGTTCCCCTCTACAAAGTAGTACTTGTTTTTTGAGGTGTTCATCCTTGGTTGCATAATCAATTCCACTCCTTGAAAAATTAACTATGATTCAAAATCCTTGAAAAATATTTTTCAAATACAAAATGATAGGGAGCCTACCATTTTTATTAATCCCAAAAATTTCTCATTTAACCATTATCTCTTACATCCGTAGAAAATTTTCTAAACCAAAAAAGTTTGGATTTTAAAATGATGTCAAGAAGTGAAATGTAGAGATAAAATAAAATAAATTGGTAGCCTATTCAATGACCAAAATAGTCCTAATTGGGGTATTCTTGGTAATGAGAGAAAACTTTTGCACACCTCAACTGGTCTTTAAATAATTGCAAACATCCCAAACATTCTAGATTGTATTGCATTAGTCAACTTTTGGTGAATTTTTATCCTTAACTATTGTGAATTGGATCAAATTATTTAAAGGGTTTGTATGCCTCATTTCAATCTTTTCAAATCATTTTGAATATTTTAATTTCATTAAGAAATGAAGGAGATATTCCTATTTTACTAAGACTAGGTTTTTGACAATTTTTGCATGTCTAGTCAACAACTATATGGTGACAACTGTTGATTGTTTTCTTCTTCTTTCCAGCAGCATGAATGACTCAAACCTCTCAAAAAAATAAATGTTAATCCTTCCAAAGTACTTAAATATTTAATAATGACCATTCATCATAATATATTATCATTATTTAGCATTAACTAGCTAGACATACAAATGCTAATCAAACTTCATTAGTCATAGTTAATGCTTCATGAAATCAAGGTAATGTTTGGAAATGTATTGGAAGGACATTATAAATACAAAGAAGATGTCATAAAACAAAGAATAAATAGGACAATTTATATTCTCATCAAAATTGTGTCCTCTTCTAAGAAACGACAAAGACAATGCATGCTAAAAAATTGTTTATTGATTAGCTAGAAAGTGTTTTCAGCCTTGAGACAACTTTTCAAACATGAAATTAACAATAAAAAAAATTGGTGTTATACTTGAGATGAATATAGTGGATGTTCCCCACCTATAATAGCCTATTAGCTAATAATACCCTTTTTAGTGATGGGAAGTCCTCCCTTAACTATCTTAAATTAAATTTTAATATGAATGTATATTCTAAAACTTGGTTTTAGAATTCCCACAACTTATAATTTCATGGATATTAATGAGAACTAATCAAACAATTCAATCCTTTTAGGTATATATTAAACAAATATATATATTTTTAATCACCTCTAGTAAGGAATTGACGAAGCTAGAAATTAAAGTCTTATTAGCCAAAATCATGAAAATTACACCACAAGAACTATATCTAAAAGCCACAAAAAATTGTGAGGAGAATTTATATTTCTCAATGATCATCATTCTATTTCTAATAGCTTTAATTAATTAACTATTTCCTTGGTGTTTCATTGTAATGACAACCAACTCATGTGGGTAGTTAATAAAGTTCTCACAACCACCACAAAACTCACTCGAAACATCATAAAACTAGATTTAGAGATGCATCATAAATTATCAACTTATATTCTTTAAATTCTAAAAGTGATGAAAATTTATCATTTTATCATGTTCTTTGTATTTGATCAAAAAAATTGGAACATCAATTTTGGGCCCAAAACTTGCTCAATCAACTTGAAAATAAAGGTGGAGAATCATTTTGAATTATCAAAAAAATTTCGCTACTAGATTGAACAATTAAGTTCATAATTGAATATTTCAATGCAACAAGATTGTGGTCATCCTACCATCCTTGGGCTTGAATAAAAGGTTCTTCACCAAATTGAATATTGATCTACTAGGAAATTGAGACACCAAAACAAGTGTTAATAGGTTCAATGTTCCTTTCTATAATTAGACAAAAATATTCTCTAATACAAATTATTGCATAATAAATATTCTTACAGCACTTACATAAATAACATATTTCATACCATCGAGATCTTATTCAAAATTGACATATTATTCTAAAGATAATTTTATTCTAGCTAAAAATTAAATTCACTAATTTTATACCATGAATCTTAAATATTTAAAAAACTATTTCAATATACGTCTTAGCCACAACTTTCTCTTAGGATGGTGCCTTCTAATTTCAAGGCCCAAAATAATTTTAGTAGACTAAGAAAATCTTCTTTCTTACTTATAATACCACTATGAATAGCTTGGATATAAACAAACCCATCATCCAAAACATAGGCATCAAAATTTTGGTACTGCATCCTAAGAAATATTTTTTAAACTTGTACAAGGAATTTTTAATTTAAAAACCAAAATTTCTTAAAACCAAAATTTCCTTCCCTTTAGCAATCAAAATTTTAAGCTGTGAATATAAATATCATCTTCTAAACCTTTATGTTAAAAAGTAGTTTTCACATTCATTTTTTCTACTTAAAATCAAAAGCATCAACTTAGAAATTAGAAATATAATAGAATTTGATTTAACAAAGGGAGATAAAGTTTTACCAAAATGTATTCCCTCGACAATGAAATAACCTTTTGCCACTTGTCTTGTTTTGTACCATTTTATCTTACCTTCTACATCAAATTTAGTTTTCAACTCATTTGAAACCTATAGGTTCCATTACTTCATGAAGATTAACCAGATCTCAAGTCTTACACTTTTTCAAATCCATCATCTCCTCCTTTATGTTGGTGGAGTTCCTAGACTTACACTAGATAAAGAAAATAAATAATGGAAATATAGTAGGGTATACCTTTCAACTTATTTTCACTATCTTATAGATCTATTCAAAAGTGGTGAAGTATGGGACTCTTCTTCTTCACCAACCTCTTCTTTTTAACTTTTGTATGTTTAGATGTCTCAAAGTATACTTTATCATCCTTCTTTAAGAACATGAACATAAGCTTCACAATTAAATAATTTTAGATGTGCATTAGAAGATTTATGTCTTGTTCACACTTATTGTGGCATTTGATTAACAAGAATAGAAGTGGAAGACTATTTATCAAATATAAAATAATAATAGTCACTCCAACCTAAAACATTTATTCCAAATTAGCACTAACTAACATGCTTCTAATTCTTTCAATTAATGTTATATTCATTCTCTTAGATACCTAATTTTATTATGGTGTATATTGAGTTTTTTTTTTCATATTCTCATTTTTATTTACAAAGTTATTCAAATTATTTAGAACATTATTCCCCCTTATCTATTCTCAAAGCTTCTATTTTATTTTCCTAGATTAAATTTATAATTGCAAGTTAAAATCCTATAAATTTTTAATTTAAATCTTGAAAAATAATAAGAAAATATATTAATTATAAAATAAAAAATCTTATAAAAAAATAGAGATGCGAAAGTGGAAATCATTGATGAGTTTGAGCCATAAGCTCTATAATATTTAGTTTCTACCATTACTTTAAAAAATAATCTAGCAAACCTCGTTGCATTATATGAGATAAAATGTACCCATAGTTCATAATGCTCATGGGGCCCACAATTGATTTAGGCCATTGACTAATAATATAAAAAGGAATTTTAGCCCCCATGATTATTACAAATTATAGAGATATTTTACCTCTTGTAAGACAATATAAAAAATAACTAATAATAATGATATATTATTGTCAAATTAATCTAGATTTCTATATTAATTTATAAAATTTAGACAAATTTTATCTAATCAAGTATTGAATATTGTGATAAATTTTAAGTTAAAAAGTTTAATAAAATAACCACTTTGATGATTTAAATAAGACAAAAAAAACAAAAACAATTAAATGTAATGATTCAAATCATTTTAAAACTTAAATTATTAACAAGATTTTAATTTCCAAATGTCAACTATTAGCTGAACAAACTACATACACGCCTTTATCCATATCATTGGAAATGGCTATCCGATTCATCTATAAAACCAAAATAAGATTCTTATCAAAACAAGAAACAAAATCACTTTACCTTAATATAAATTTATATTTTATTTTATTATGTAATGGACATTTTTAAAATGTTGAACACTATTGCAACATACCAAGTCTGTCAGTATAATCATCCAGCAAAGATTTGGATGTGTTTATTCTGGCTTCAAAACGACAATACGGATTGATTAACAGGTGCGTTAGTCGCGAATTTAACGATTACGATTCACGAATTTAACGATTACGATTAACTAACAGATCGCTATCATGCATAGCACCAAGATTTGATCACCCTAACTCAGACATTAATTATATGAATGATTTTTGGATCCTTCACGTTGTATTATTTACTGGAAAATTGGAAGACATGGCTTGCTACAGTAGCCTACATTCGGCAGTTAGAGAGTGCCTGGGGTGTTGATAATGGCAATGACAATGCTAATAGATACCTCTGGAGCGCTGGCAGTCTCGCATTTCCCATATCATCATAATTTTAAATCTCAGCAAGGAAGGGCACACATCCGCCTTCCCCGAAATAAAAGTAGAAGTATCAGTAGCAGACGCGCAAAAATTGAAGGGTTTAAAGGAAGGGCTGAAGCTCAAGTTGCAGAGAAAGAGAAAGACTACGCTTGGCTGTTGCGGCGATGCATTACCTTGCAAGCCTTGACACAGGGAAGACAGCTTCATGCCCACCTCGTCAAAACAGGATGGCACTCCGATATCGATTTGGAAACACAGATTCTGATTATGTATGCAAAATGTGGTGTACTGGAAGATGCATACCGAGCGTTTGCTGAAATGACAGAACCAAGTGTTGTTTCATGTACAGCTTTGATTGGGGTGTGTGCGCGAAATGGACATTGTGAAGAGGCAATTGCACTTTTCATTGCAATGCAGGAGACAGGCATCAAACCAAATCATTTGTCTTTTGCTAGCGTGCTCACGGCATGTGCCTCTGCAAAGACGAAGGCTTTGGGATGGGGGAAGCAACTCCATTGTTGTATGATTAAAAGCAGGGGAACATCCCTACCCATGGCCGATTTGTGCGTGGACAGTAGCCTTGTTGACATGTATGCCAAATGCGGGAGCACGATAGATGCACGCCAAGTGTTTGACGAAATGATTGAAAGAGATGTAATCTCTTGGACTGTGATGATTAGCGGATATGTCCAGCAAGGTCAAGCAGAGGAAGCTTTGGAGGTCTATAACCGAATGCTGCTCAGCAACATGAAGCCAAATCAATCCACCTTCACTAGTGTTCTCAAGGCTTGTGCCAGGATAGGATCAACCGCATTACAACTGGGTAAGCAAATCCATGCCTCAATTGTGAAAAACGCTTTTGAAGGAGACGTTTTTGTAGGGAGCACTCTTGTTGATATGTACGCGAAGTCTGGAAGTTTGGAAGATGCGCGCCAGGTGTTTGACAAAATGCCTGAACAAGATGTTGTTTCATGGAACGGATTGATTTCTGCGTACGGGAAGTATGGTACGGGCATACATGGTTGCCATATGTTTGTAAGCATGCTGCATTCAGGTGTTAGTCCAAATGAGTCTACCCTTGTTGCTGTTCTAAATGCATGCGCACGCTTAGCAGCCCTGGAATTGGGTAAGCAGGTTCATTCCCGTTTAATTGTGAGCGGGATTCAGTATAATGTTGTTTTGGGGAATTCTCTTGTGGACATGTATGCTAAATGTGGAAGTATTGTGGACGCACGTACAATATTTGATGAAATGCCTGAATTAGATTTGGTTTCCTGGAATACGATAATTCAAGGTTATGCAAAACATGGAATTGGCAAGGAAGCACTCCTAATTTTTGACAGGATGCAACACGCAGGCATTAGGCCAGATTACATTACCTATCTTGGTCTTTTATCTGCGTGTAGCCATTCTGGTCTAGTGGATGAAGGATGGCACTTGTTCCACTCTATGAGTGGAGAGTACTCCATCACTCCTACAGCTGAACATTATGCCTGCATGGTTGACATTCTTGGACGTGCGGGGCGCCTGGATGAAGCATGCAACTTTATTAGCAAAATGCCATTTAAACCTGGTGCATCCGTATGGGGAGCTTTGTTAAGTTCCTGCAGAGTTCATGGCAATATTGAGCTAGGTGAGCTTGCTGCAAAACATCTTTTTGAGTTAGAACCAAAAAGCTCTGCATCATATGTGATGTTGTCCAGCATGTATGCTGCACAAGGCAGGTGGGAAGATGTAGAAATTGTAAGAAAAACTATGAGAGATAGAGGGGTGAAAAAGGAACCAGGATGTAGCTGGATAGAAGTTGAAAAGATCGTATATAAATTCTTTGCTGGCGATAGATCACACCCACAAACAGATAAGATATATGCAACATTAGAGAGATTGGCCTTGCAGATGAAGGAAGCTGGATACTTTCTTAAAACTAGCACCATGTTTCATGATGTGGAGAAGGAACAGAAAGACCACCTTCTTGGCCACCATAGTGAAAAGCTAGCTATCGCATTTGGGCTGATAAGCACACCATCTGGCACACCACTTCGAATATTCAAGAACCTTCGTGTGTGTAATGATTGTCACACTGCTTCCAAATTCATTTCAAAGATTGCTAAAAGAAATATCATTTTAAGAGATACCAACCGCTTCCATCATTTCACGAATGGTGTGTGTTCTTGTGGGGATTACTGGTAATGCCGAGCAGACAAACTGCAAGGACAAAGAGCCCTTGACAATTCTCCTGTTTCCTACCAATAAGCAACTGAATGTGAAAGTTAATAGGACTACTTGTATATTACTGTTTTTGGGAATTCGCCTGGTGTGTGCTAACCGTTGGAAAATCTATACCTGAAAGAATATGGAAGGTTTCATTGGATGTTTTCGTTAATAGAAGAATTGATCTACATTTTTCTACAGAATCTGCACCAAATAAAGTTAATAGATTCTAAAACATAACCAAAACGAAAATACAGCCCCTGCGGAGAAACCTAGAAAAGAGAATACTGCTATCCTAAGTAAAATGCAACAGAGTATTGGAATACATAAGAATTAGATCAAACCATTCACAGGAAGAAAACAGAGCATAAAGATGAATTGCACTCAGACAAACTGGTGAGTCATTGCTTTTCTTATTTTAAAGATAATATATACAAAATTTACCCTCAGAATATGAAGTGAAGCATCCCCTGTTAGATTCATAAACCCGGGAAATCAGCAGACTCCAAACAGAAATTGAAATGGATAGACAGAAGAGAAAACAAAGAAATTTGATTGTCGCTTTGAAATCCCACTTAACAATTTTTCATGTCCAACCCATTTTACAAAGCAATACCTGCATCGGTCCTATATCCTTAACAAGCACAACAAAGAATACTATAACCACATTTTATATCAATGTTACCATATTCACCATTTAACTTTTTCTATTAAAAACCTCAGAATTTTAAAAGCAGACCTTGAAGAATGTAAATCTATGAACATCGTAGCATTTCTTAGTTGAAATTTGGATTTTGTTAAAAAATAGAATCAAAAACAATATCTCATAGCAAAACTGAATTTGTAAATCATAACATTATATTTATATTTTTTAGTGTATAATATATTGGCACCTATTTTGAAATGATCTAATTTTGGTTTTTTATGACTTTTCTCCATGTAATGTCTTCGTTGCCTCCATATGAATTCTTCCTCTTTGTCAAACTTCGTGTTTGCAGGCTTGCAGCCATGGCGACCTAGTTTAAAATGCCCAAGTCTTTGTCTTCATCCCTGTGGTTTTGAGTGTTGACTTGTTACAGGCAATTATCGCTCACTTAAGTGGACCTTTTATGTGCTTAGATACCAACACTTATCTCCACACACCTAACAAATACGACTGCATGTGTTTCTGTGCTCATGGCAAAATAGTAAAATTTATAGGTGCAACTGCACACTTTGGGTGTGGTCGTTTCGCATACATCACTGTTGGTGAGGTTTTCAGGCAACTTCAATGTGGTATAATTCTTATGTGCCTCACATTCATTACTTGAAGGTAGGTACACGGACACTTGAATGAACTACATCATGAAGAACCAGTCGTAGTTTGCTATAACGTTGCACCCCAAGCTATTAACCTTTGACAATCAACTTGGGATACTTGATGTGCATGATATTAGTGATTAGTACGAAGTGGCTCCCTTCAATGAGCATTTTGCCTTGTGTTATGACTTTATTAGTCTAATAGAGATTGTGTGGATGACTTATATGGACCTATGCCACGTGGACTAATTGTAAAATGCCATGTGATCCTATACGGTAAAAATATGATGAGGTTGTCTGGTATTTATTGTGTGCTCACATATGTGTTTTATATGAAGGCATAAGGGTTTGTGATGGAGACAAGATCAGAGAGTCTTATCAAACAATCTAATCTTGCAGCTTTAATATTCCATCCAAAACATTATATGGAAACAAAATCTGAAACTTATCTTTATTTCAACCTTCATATATCCATTCAATCATTCAACAAGAGATAAAATTCAGAAAATTTACAATGATTCTAGCCACTTCATGCCTATTAGTCTTTCGCACTTTCTTGGATTCACTCTTCTTTTGAAGTCGGATATTTTTTATCATCCTACAGTTCTCATGGCTGCCTTGAATACCTCCAACACACTTGCAAAACTCTTCTTTTTCTTTTTCTATCTTTCTACTCTTGGCAAGCTAATTGCCTACACTCTTCCTTATGCAATTCTTTGGAGTAACTTGCAAGTTTGTTCTCCAACCTCGTTGTTGTTGATTGCTGCCTTATAAAACCCATTGAAGGTTGCATTTTGTAGAGATTAGAACCCTTGGGAGGAATCACAAAGAGGCACCCAAATCTTCTCTTTCATTTCCCTCCAATTGTTTTTTGAAATTCTTCTATATTTGCTTGAAATTCCTTGTTAAATGTTTCCAATAGCTTGCTAAAAGATATCCAACGACTTGTTGGTGTAAATGCTTTTGAAAAATGAATAAAAATAAGAACCAAGTTGTGCTCTTTGAGAAATTAAAGAGTTCTTAATTATTTTTAAAAATACTAGCTTTTCCCTTCATTTTAGGCACCATAAGTGAAAGAATACAACAAAAATGGACTACCACTTGCCATACAAACATTTTAGACATTTAAATTGAGAAAATTAGTTCATTATCAATTTATAATATGTCAAATTTTCTCTTCAACCTTTAAAACCTTGAAATTGTGCAATATAATACATTCAAAATCATGAAAAACACCATGTTTGCCTCTAGTTTTTGAAATGAAAGTCAAGTCTAGATAAAACTAAAATTTTATCCTTTAACACTCTAGAATATGCTCTTAAGGCCTCAACCTACACCAAGAATGCAAAACATGGACATAAAAATAAAATATATTTTGGGTGGATGCCAGGATTGCTTGAGCCTAGATGCTGATGGGGAGGTGTACTCAAAGAGAGTATCATTTGTCAAAAGGTAGTCAAGTGTTTTCCTAGTGGGCTCCTTTCATTGTTCATCTAGTCTACTAATCAATCTAGACACCTCAACTCTCTAAGAGTGCTCCCAATCAAGATGTGCTCACTGGTTGCTCAGGCATGGTTGAGATTCACAAGGGTAAATCCAACCTTACACTCTCAAAATCCTAAAAAATGCTTGTAGAGGTTGTGGTAAGCGTTCATAATGTTTTCCAAGGGTAATCAATTGGTTTTGAGTATGGGTTTGATTCATTTCCCCATCACTCCTTCCTCTCCCTATTTTCTAGGCCTAGTAGCCCTAGAGCCCCAATTAACCCTACCTAACCGGTTTTTGTGGATTTGCTCACAATTTCCCCAAAGACCCACACAAACTCCTTGGTGATCCGAATACCCTTTTGGAAGTACTTTCCAATTTGTGAAATGAGAAATCTCAGTCTGACTGTACAGGTACGGAACTCGAGAAATGCTTGTTTTAGGTGGTTTTAGGCTTGTTTTGGTCTTTTTCCAAGGGTTTGGTGTCTTCCTTGAACTGCCACACCTCCAAACTCACACATATGCTCTGCCACACTCCACTTGTTCATGCCAAACACTCCGCACTTCCAACCCTACTCATCCCTGCAAGCACTTGCATAATTTCACTCATTTCCTAATTGGGCTATGACTGAGCTCGCCTAGGAAATGATGCTCATTGGCCTTTCAATGACCGCCAAAGGAAAATAAAGACTATGTACACTGCACAAAGGTTCCATGGCTCGAGTCCCAAGGGTTATTGAGAAGAACTCAAAGGACTTCAAGCTGGAACCATGTTTGGGCCTCTCAAACCCCTACTCAGGCCGAGAGCTTACAAAATTAACAACTCAATTCAAACCTGCACAAAAAATAATCAAGATGCTCCCTGAGCACTATAAGAACATGTACAAAACAATAAGCAAAGAACGACAATGCAATCGATCCACTAAGTACAGACTGCTACTCTAATTCTTAGAAAACACAAGGTAAAAACTAAAAAATGGTCTCCAATTTGTATTCCAATCTGCTCCAGGCATTCACCAACCTTATTACATGCATGCTCAGAGAATTTATATGCCATTTGTGGCCTAAGTAACTCTCCATTGGTTTCCTAACCAACCCTTTGCTCAAAAATGCAAAAAGTTGTCAAGCAACTTTGACAACTTTTGCCAAAAAGTGCATTTTTGCTTTACATGCTTTGTTTTCTTCTCCAAAACATCTAGGATGACTAAAAACCACTACTTTAACATGTCCCAGTGCCAAACAAGGCTATTCAAGATATTTTACATCAAAATGCAAGATTATGCCATTTTGGGCTTACAAGGGCTTTCAAGCGAAAATTGAGCAAATGCATTGTCCTATGGACATTCAACCTACCAAAGCATTACAAAAACATATGAGGACCTAATAGAAGACTCTTATTCACCATCCCAAACCAAACTATGAACAAACACACGAAAATGAAGAAATTGCACTCAAAACTAGATGCTCTTGCACCATAGTCCCCCAGTGAAAAGAAGTCAAGTGACTCCTTGGGGTAGCAAAGAAAGTGGAACTCCATGCTTAGAGAATTTTGCCTCAAGTATCCAAGTAGCCTCTGATGTTGGAGGGTGCTTCCACTTGATCAAGTGCTCCATATAGGCGGTATGCCTTGTTTTCTTCAAAACTCCAGAATCTAACACCTTCTCGGCTTGGGGAATGGGTGCAACTGGTAAGGGCAAGTCTGAAAGTGCTTGAGAGACCTCTGAGACTCTGTTATCTTTTGTTGGAAGTGTGCCCTTATACTGCACCAAATCTGCCACATTGAAAATGGGTGATAAAGCCATATCACCGGGTAAGTCTATCTTGTATGCATTAGTGTCATATTTGGCCAAAACTTTGCAAGGACCTATCCTCCTCATTTGAAGCTTGTTAGGGACACCTTTCTGAAGTCTTGCCTTGTTCAAATGCACCATCACCATGTCACCAACAACAAATTGGATATCCTTTCTTTTCTCATCCACTTTGTCCTTGATCCTTTGAGTAGTGTCCAATAGGGTTGTCCTAACCTGCTCATGAACCTCTCGCATAGATTGAGTCATGTCTAAGGCATGTCCACTCTTTTGTCCCATATTTCCCACATCTTTGAGCTCCAAAATCCCTCTAGGATGAATGTCATACACCACCTTAAAAGGGATTTTACCGGTGGACCTATTCACACTATCATTGCAGGCAAACTCAACTTGATGGATGATCTGATCTCAAGCTTGACCATACTCTTTTGTCAGGCATCTAAGTAGATTTTCAAGTGTTCTATTGACCACCTCAGTTTGGCCATCTGTTTGGGGATGACAGGCTGAACTGCACGACAAATTAGTACCTAATCTTTGCCACAAAGTCTTCCAAAAATGACCAATAAACTTTGCATCCCTATCTGACACAAAGTTGATAAGTAAACCATGAATTCTAATAACCTCTTTGAAAAACAAGTGAGCAATGTGGCTAGCATCATGAGTGACCATGCATGGAATAAAATGAGCCATCTTACTAAACCTATCTACCACAACATAGATGCTATCAAAACTTGATTTGGTTTTAGGCAAACTAACAACAAAGTCCATACTTACACACTCTCATGGTTAGTTGGGGATAGGTAAAGGCTGATAAAGACCAGCATTGGAAGATGTACCCTTAACTCTTTGGCAAACCACACATTGCTCCACATATCTTCTGATATTTCTTTGCATTTTAGACCAAAAGTAGAACCTTTGGACAAGTTCCAAAGTCTTATTTAAACAAAAATGTCCACTCAAGCATCCATTATGCTTCTCTTGCATCAATTTTTCTCTCATAAACCCTTTAGGCACACATAACTATCCTCCTTTGAACAAAAGGCCATCTTGCAAGGTGTAATCTGCATATTCATTGTGAAAATGGTTTCCAAACCTTTGGCAAGCCTTGTAGGCAACAACAAAGTCTTCATCTTCTTCATACAAATTCTTGAAACTATCCACTCCAATGCTCTTGAGCTGCACTTCTTGCACTGTTAGTAACCTCCTACTCAATGCATCAGCTACCTTATTATATTGTCCTTTCTTGTGTTTAATGGTAAAGGTGTATGACTGCAAATACTCTACCCATTTAATATGCCTATGGTTTAACTTCTCTTGTGAATTAAGAAAGCTAAGAGCTTGATTATCAGTGTAAACCACAAATTCCTTAGGCAACAAATAATGCCTCCATTTCCCAAGAGATTGGACAAGTGCATACAATTCCAAATCATAAGAAGAATACATTTTCTTTGCATCATTGAGCTTCTCACTGAAGAAGGCAACCGGTCTATTGTCTTGACTCAAAACTGCTCCAACTGTTATCTTGCTTGCATCACATTCAATGGTGAAGAGCTTGTCAAAGCTTGGTAGGATAAGTACCAATTCAGTAGCCACCTTTGTCTTCAAGAGATCAAAACTTCTTTGTGCTTCCTTTGTCCATACAAACTTGGTTCTCATACCTCCCTTGATTGTCTCAAGCATGGGTGCACATATTTCACTGAACCCTGTGATGAACTTCCTATAAAACTGAGCCAAGCCATGGAAACTTCTTACTTCACTTGTTGTCCTAGGTGTGGGCCAATTGATTATGGCTTCCACCTTAGAGGTATCCATCTTCAAATCACCTCTTGAGACTACAAACCCAAGATACACCAACTCCTGTTTCATAAACTCACATTTCTCCAAATTGATGGTTAGTTGCTCATCAGATAGTTTACTCAATACAGTTTCTATATGCATCTTTTCATCTTTAAACTTGCTAAAAATTAAGATGTCATCTAAGTACACAACAACAAATTCACCAATGTAGTCCTTGAGTACTTCATTCACGAGTCTCGTGAATGTGCTAGGAGCATTTGTGAGTCCAAATGGCATAACAAGCCATTCATAGAGTCCTTCTGTAGTCTTGAAGGTTGTCTTCCATTCATCACCGTCCTTTATTTTGATTTGGTGGTAACCACTCTTGAGATCTATCTTGGTGAAGTATTCTGCACCTCCCAAACAATCCATCAAGTCTTCAATTCTTGGGATGGGAAATCTATACCTGATAGTAATCTGGTTTATGGCTCTAGAGTCAATGCAAAGTCTCCAAGTACCTCCCTTCTTTGGAGCCAAAACGATGGGTACTGCACATGGGCTGATGCTCTTCCTAATTAGTCCATTGTCTAGGAGTTCTTGTATTTGCTTGGCTATCTCCTTGTTCTGATCTGGTGTCATTTTATAAGCTGCCTTGTTGGGAAAAGAAGCTCTGGGAATAAAGTCAATTTGATGACTTATGGCACATTGAGGAGGCAATGTAGTTGGTGTTCCATCACTAATGATGTCCTTAAATTGATTTAGGACCTATTGCACTTCTTTAGGAATGCTTACCTTCTTCTCTTTGCTGCCCTCTTTTAGCTTTACAACAATGGCAAACCCCACTCCTTCTCCCTCCTTGAGTGTGTTGATGAACTCTTTCTCACCAACTAGCAGCACATTAGGACCTTTGGATCTACCCTCTACTTGGTCTCCTATGGACTGGATTTTGTAGGTGGTTCCATCCTTTTGGAAGGTATAAGCATTCTTCTCTCCATGGTGTATTTCCTTTCTGTCAAATTGCCATGGGCTACCTAGGAGTAGGTGGCAAGTATCCATGGGCAAGATATCACACAAGATTTTGTCTTTGTAGCCTCCTATAGCGAACTCCACCCAAGTTTGTTCATTTACAAGAACATGTTGCCCCTTGTTGAGCCATGTAACTCTATAAGGATCACTATGTGGTATTCTTGGCAAATTGAGCTAACTCACCACTTCCTCTGACACTATGTTGTATGTGGATCCTAAATCCACCACCACTCTACATACCTTTCCCATGATCTTACATTTTATTCTAAACAAGGATCTCCTTTGGCTAGGTTCCTCCTTAACCGATTCTTTAATCAAGACTCTTCTTATCATGAGGTTCTCTCCAACCTCTGAATCCAAACTTACTTCCGATGCTTTCATGTTTGTTGCATCCTCTTGAGCATAATTTACTCTCCTCTCACCTCCTTGGGATGAAGAAGACTTCTCAAGGCATCTATAAGTCGGGTGTCCAAGTTGATGGCAATTGTAGCACTTCATGGTGGTGAAATAGGACCCTCTTCCTGATCCACTAGACCTTCCTCTACTAGAGTCGCTAGATCCCCTTCCTCTATAGCTGCTCTTGCTATTGGAATCCCCACTTTTCTCAACTAACTTAGATTCCCCTTGGGATCTTTGGTCTACACTTCTTCCACCAAAACTACCTCTCTGACCTCTGACCTCTGCCATCTCTTCCCTTACCTCTACCTCTGTTGCTTTGTTCTTGTTTCTTCTTGCTCTTTTCCTCCACTTTCAGTGCCGATTGATAACACTTATGCACGGTGTTGGGGCATAACAAGCTTAATTTCTCTTGAATATTCCATCTCAAGCCATTCAAGTATCTGGCTACCTTGATGCTATCATCCTCTACCACCTTGGATCTCAGACACAACTTCTGAAATTCCTCAATGTAGCTGCTCACATCCAAGTCTCTTTGTCTCAAATTTTGTCTCCTCTTGTGCAACTAGATCTCATAATCTTCAGAGATGTATGCTTCTTTCACCTTGGCCAACATGCCCTTCCAAGTAGCTATGGGGTTCTTACCCTCTTTTTGCCTCTCTTCTTGGATAAATTTCCACCAAGTCAATGTTGCTCCCCTCAATCTAGACTTGGCCACCTTCACCTTTTGTGCCTCACTGATTCCATCACATTCAAAGTGATTCTCCAATCCCTCTATCCATTCCAGGACTACCTCAGGCTCCATTTTTCCACAAAAAAGTGGCACTCCTTCTAGGGATTTTCCTCCTAAGACTTTGATTGCTTCAAGGAAAGGTTCTTTAGGTAGAATAGGGTCTAGTTCAGGTGTCCTATCCTCTTCTACAACTTCTTTACCCTTCCCTTCATTGACCTTGATTGTCACTTTCTCAGTTTTGTCTTCAATTGCGTCTAGTTTGCTCTCCAGTTGTAGTAATCTTTCTCTGAGAAGCCTATTTTATTCCTCTTGATCTTCTACCTTCTTGGCTAGCCCTGTATTGGTCACCATCCTTAGACTATTGTCTCCTACTGATTCAATGTCTGTCATATACTGGCTTCTTCCCAAATCTTGGTTGCTCTAATACCACTATGATGGGGAGGTGTACTAAAAGAGAGTCTATCCTTTGTCAAAAGACAGTCAAGTATTGTCCTAGTGGTCTCCCTTCATTGTTCATCTAGTCTACTGATCAATCTAGACACCTCAACTCTCTAAGAGTGCTCCCAATCAAGATGTGCTCATTGGTTGCTCAGTCATGGTTGAAATTCACAAGGGTAAATCCAACCTTACATTCTCAAACTCCTAACAAATGCTTGCAGAGGTTGTGGTAAGTGTTCATAATGTTTTCCAAGGGTAATCAACTGGTTTTGAGTATGGGTTTGATTCATTTCCCCATCGCTCCTTCCTCTCCCTATTTTCGAGGCCTAGTAGCCCTAGAGCCCCAATTAGCCCTACCTAACCGGTTTTTATGGATTTTCTCACAATTTTCCCAAAGACCCACACAAACTCCTTGGTGATCCGAATACCCTTTTGGAAGTACTTTCCAATTTGTGAAATGAGAAATCTCAGTCTGACCGTACAGGTATGGAACCAGAGAAATGCTTGTTTTAGGTGGTTTTAGGCTTATTTTGGTCTTTTTCCAAGGGTTTGGTGTCTTCCTTGAACTGCCACACCTCCAAACTCACACATATGCTCTGTTACACCCCACTTGTTCATGCCAAACACTCTTCACTTCCAACCCTGCTCATCCCTGCAAGCACTTGCATAATTTCACTCATTTCCTAACCGGGCTATGACTGAGCTCGCCTAGGAAATGATGCTCATTGGCCTTTCAATGACCTCCAAAGGAAAATAAAGACTATGTACACTGTACAAAAGTTCCATGGCTCGAGTCCCAAGGGTTATTGAGAAGAACTCAAAGGACTTCAAGCTAGAACCATGCTTGGGCCTCTCAAACCCCTACTTAGGCCGAGAGCTTACAAAATTAACAACACAATTCAAACCTGCACAAAAACTAATCAAGATGCTCCCTGAGCACTACAAGAACATGTATAAAACAATAAGCAAAGAGCAACAATGCAATCAATCCATTAAGTACAGACTGTTGCTCTAATTCTTAGAAAACACAAGGTAAAAACTAAAAAATGGTCTCCAATTTGTATTCCAATATGCTTCAGGCATTCACCGACCTTATTACATTCATGCTCAGGGCATTTATATGTCATTTATGGCCTAATTAACTCTCCATCGGTTTCCTAACCAACCCTTTGCTCAAAAATGCAAAAGTTGCTCAATGTTGCAAAAAGTTGTCAAGCAACTTTGACAACTTTTGCCAAAAAGTGCATTTTTGCTTTACATGCTTTGTTTTCTTTTGCAAACCATCTAGGATGACTAAAAACCACTACTTTAACATGTCCCAATGCCAAACAAGGCTATTCAAGATATTTTACATCAAAATGCAAGATTATGCCATTTTGGGCTTACAAGGGCTTTCAAGCCAAAATTGAGCAAATGCATTGTCCTATGGACATTCAACCTACCAAAGCATTACAAAAACATATGAGGACCTAATAGAAGACTCTTGTTCACCATCCCAAACCAAACTATGAACAAACACACCAAAATGAAGAAATTGCACTCAAAACTAGGTGCTCCTGCATCAAACACATCGGGTAAGAAGTTTGTGAACATGGGATCACAAAATGGTGTTGGAAAGTATAAATATCCTTTCAAGTTGTGAACAACTTGTAGCGAATTTCATCATTGCATCAAGATCATAAAAACACTTCTTCTTTCTCCTCTTCCAACATCTAGCTAGAACATTTACCATCCTTCTCCACTATATTTGCTCTTAACTCCTCTTATTCAACATTGAATCTACTCTAACATAATCTAACCTACTTTGCCAATCGAAATTCTTATTGTTATCTTTTCTCATGGGATCCAACCCACCATATTTTGGCCATTGCAACTAACATCTATTTGCCCTATTCCTTGCAACACCATACATGTGTTTCTCTAAATATAGATCAACTCTAACAAAATCTATCTTTGCATTCACTTTCTTTTCCATCTCTACATTCACTACATCATGCTTCTCAACATACGAATCATCTTTTATAAAATAAAAAAGTATGGCTTTACCTCTTCCTTTTTTTATCATTGCAACATCCTCTTTCTCACTATCTACTATAATATGTTTGTCTTCATACAATTCATTATCTTCTTCATCATAAAAATGATTTTTTTTTATGGATTACCTCTTTTTCTTTCACTATTGCAACATTTTCTTCATTCTTAGTTGCACTTTCAAATACCTTCATGTCCTCCAAAGGACTCATCTATTGTTGCACTCTCCTCTTTCTCATCCTCAACCTGTACAACTTCACCTTTGCTCTCTTTCTTCATGCCATTGCTAAAGCACATTTTTGTAATATTTCCTCTTCACCTACATACACAAATTCATTTACAAATGTGTCTTTGTTAGAAAAATAATGGGACTCCCTCATTACCCATATTTTCCTCCTCTTTTATTTTCCATTGATACTTTGTTTCCCTCAATCCTTTCTTCACACCCATCATTTCATTCATTCTAGCCATGTACATTCTTTCTCTCATAATAAGGACTGAAATTCCTAAGGGATTGCCCTTGACCAACCCCAAACTCTTTATTTTTCATCTTCACATACAATTTCCAAGCTACAACAAAAATCACATTCTATCCTCTACCCAATAAAGATTTTTAGAAGAGACACCTCTCACTTCCTCTACCCACTCTCTCTTAGTGGATGAACTATATGCATCTTCTACCCAACTTCAATCCCTATTGGAGGACAACCAACATGCTCTCATACACATTTCATCAAATCCAAGGTCTTGGTGTAGATTACCTCACATTCAAGATCTATCTCACTCAAGAATACTAGCTCTAATACCATTTGATGCAGACAAGATCATGGAGTCTTATCAAAGCACCCAATCTTGAAGCTTTAACATCCTATCCAAAACACTACATGGAAACAAAAATCTAAATTTCAACCTTCATATATACATTCATTCAACAAGAGATGAAATTCGAAATTTTTAAAATGATTCTAGGCGCTTTAGGCCTACAAGTCTTCAAAGCATCAAGCCTTCACACCTTCTTGGAGACATGTTCTTCCCAAAATAATATCCTTGAAATCCTAATTTGAAAATAAATCCCTTGATACTACTTTGATTCCTCTAAAATATAAATTATAGATGCTTCAATATGTTCTTCAAAAAACTTTTACAAATTAGAAAATATCTTAGAGATACTCATTTCCAAAATGCCATCTAAAATTGAAAAAATGCATTGTCTTCACAATGCCAAGATCATACTTTGATACCACTTGTAATGAAATAAGTTGTACAAAAGAGAGAACAAAATATTCCAAAAATACTTGATAATAACTAAGAATAACAAGTCACCTCAAGGGGGGAAACCACTAAATAATTCTAGCGAGAACACAATTGGCAATCAAATGATCAAATAATGCTTGCTACCTCTCTCTATATAGCCTACTTATTCGTAGGATATCACTCAAACCAACTTAAATAACCACATATAAGCCCTAGGTTGACCTACATATCTAAATAATGATATGATAGTAATAATATGACTTAAATAAGAGTTAAGGTAGCCACATGCTGAGTAATTATAACCCAATGTACACTCTAAGTCTATGGACATAGTATATGCAAAGGAGGACAAATTATATGCCTATTATGCATAAATTGTAGATTTAAGAGGAATTGCAAGATAATGTCATGGTATGCCAAAGGTACAAAGATAATTGGACTAATATGTTTAACACTATGAATAAACTCATAAAAGTGGAAAAGTCAGATGGGATAATGGGAAGGGCATTGATAGGGGTAATTAGTTTTCAATCCAAGTTTAACAAACATGAGAAACAATAGGATGAGGATGAAGATGTGCAGGTTTTAGGGACACTTAGAACTATGAGAAAGGACTAGAATTTCTTTCTCTAGTTTTTAGTTTGCTTGCTTTATTTTAGTTATTTGTTGTTTGAGTTGTTCTTGTTGATTGACATGACCTAGTAGTCAACCAATAGTTTATATATTTGTTGTTTTGTCTTGCTATTTATATGAAACCCTACTTTATGTAAGGATCTGAGAACCCTTTCCCTACTTAATTAAAACAATTCAAGAACATAACAAATAAAAGTAAAAAGATTAAAAAAATTATACAATAGACTAAAATATAATGAAAAATAATAAAAATAAACAAAAAGATATAGATGTCAAAATAGAAAAATGAACAAAAATAAATAA
Organism: Cryptomeria japonica; assembly: GCF_030272615.1. Classification (NCBI taxonomy): domain Eukaryota; kingdom Viridiplantae; phylum Streptophyta; class Pinopsida; order Cupressales; family Cupressaceae; genus Cryptomeria; species Cryptomeria japonica. Next base: position 137,475,820 of record NC_081405.1, on the reverse strand, counting down.
AGTGAATTTAACTATATATAAAGAAAATGAGGATAAACCAACAAACAAATGGGGAAACAAGAATTGAATGAAGATCACGGTGAGATTCAAAGCTCAAAATTAGAAAAGGGAGAGGGTAAAAAATGTTCAATGGGGAGAGGGGTAAACCTTAACATAATGAGGGAAGAGATAAATGAGGCGTTGGGTAGGAAAAAATTATTTAACATAATAGTTGTTAACTATTAGATATTAGGACATGAATTTATATAGGGGGTTAATGATGCAATGTCAAGAGTGACTCTTTTATGTTTATTAGGAATGGAACTCCTTGAAGGATTTTTTTTTAGTAGACAATTTTTACAATAAATTAGAATCTTGTGTAAGAAAATAAAAGCATCTATTTTTTTTTTTTTTTGATAGATTTTAAGATATCTTTAAAATATGATTAAAAGTTTTTTTACATATTTTAAATTTTTTTATTCTAAATATTATTTTTCTTTTAATTTTAAGATATTCTTATAAATTTTTAGATTTAATTATATCATAAATTTAATTAAAGATTAAGCATTCATTTTCACTAAAAGTTAATCATGAGAATATAGGGAAGCGTATCAATAGCCGTTATATCGTTATAGCTAACTTTGTGCACCCACAACATCAGATTTCAACATTTTTTTATTGTTGTCTCCATATGCGACTTAATTGCTTATAGCTATTGCTCTCACTTTTGGGTAGTAACGACACACGTTATGGGATCCATTATGCATGCAAGGGTCAAGAAGTACACATTTCAAAGTGTCAACCAATACCTACGTAAATATTCCCCAATAATCATACACTTAAAATTGTTAGTACTTATGCACAAATGCCCCAATAATAGTGAGTGGTTATTGATACATTTGAAATTTATTAATAAGATTTTAGTTATCATTTTTATAGTTTTTTATAGTTAGTAACAGAGGGATTGAGTACACAAAGAGTACACGGTGATGCTCTTTCCCTAACTTCCCCGAAATTTAAAACTTAAATTATGATAGGGGAAGAGCACCAATAGTGAATATAGCTAACTTCACACACCTAGAACTCTTAAACTGTATATTAGATTTCATTTTTTTTTTTGGTTGTCTTCGTATGCGACTTAACTACTTATAACTAAGGTTCTAGCTTCTGGGTAGTAACAATGCATGCTGTGGGATCAATTATGCGCACAAGGGTCAAAAAGTACACATTTCAAAGTGTTGCCCAATACTAACTTAGATGTTCCAATAACATCAACTCAAAATTGCTAGTACTTGTGGACAAATGCCCCAATAGTTATGCACAAATGTCAAAGTAGTGCTGCACAAATGGGTCAATTATAGATAAAAAAGAGTCAAAAAAGCTTAAAAAAGTGATCGACTATTAATACATGTGAAATTTATTAATGAACTTTTCATTATCATTTATTTAACTCCTTTAAAATTAGTAATTAAAGAATTGAATTGAGAAAAAGCTATTCACTATTGAAATTATATCAACTGCTATGCTCTCCCCCTACCCTTTTCCTATAAAAAAAACACTAGATTTTTCAAACACTAGACGTCGAGATACTTTAGGAAGCACCTCCCAGCCTTGCAAATAAAAAAATATTTTAAAAATGACAGCCCGAGATTCCAGAGTATGTTTACAAAACTAGCAAGTTGCGACCCAAGCAGAATGGATTTCAAAATGTATTGAGGCGCGTTTGAGGGGGCGAAAGCCCAATATTCATCCGTTATCATGGCACGCATCGCTCAACCAAGAAAACAAACTACAGTAGCTAAAGAACAGAGAAGATCCGCTAGGCTTTCTCACCGCCACGATTCTGATAAGCCGGATGACAATGCGGCTGCTCACCCTAATCTTTCCGGGTATCCAGAAGAATTAGTGCTTTGTTTGCCAAGCCCTCTAATACACGGAGCTAATGAGAAGACGCAGAGGGCAAAGAAGAAGAAGAAGACAGTCCTCAGAAAAAATGCAGTCTCCGATTCCGATTCCGACAAGGAAAATAATGTCGAGTGTTCGAAAAAAGGGAGGGCACATTTGAAGAAGCAGAAGAAATGTATGCCACTTTTGGGAGGATCGGGCTGCGAGGGTTGGAGCAAAGAGCAGGAAATTGCCCTTCACAATGCTTATTACACAATCAAGCCTTTTCCCAACTTCTGGAAGCAGATTGCCAAGTTGGTTTGTATTTATGCACTCTCTTTATGTTCCTACTTGAGTTACCCGGTTTAGTTTCATTAATTTTTATTTTAAACAATTACCCACCCACTAAATGTTTCCTATTAATCCGAGAGTGTGTCACTGAAGGAAAACAGCTGCCAAACATAAGCTATAGGAAAACTAAGAGGGATATGCTCAACCACCTTTGTTTACCTCTCTTGTGATATGCTTGATGGACTTAATATTGCTAGTTCGGTTAGTAGAAAAGCAATCTTGGATCACCTTGTGAATTCGTTAGTATGGGGAAAACATATTGATGGCATCAGAATGATACTTTGTGAATTTGCTTCTATTACTAGATCACTCCATCTGTTCTGTGTTGCTATTCTAGTGTATTTTCAAGTTTTCGAACTATAATGCACCATAAGACCTAATATCATATTAGGATTGATATTCCCTTGCTATTTGGAGTATTCCACCGGCCCATGGAGAACGGTTTCCCCTTAGCTTCCAGAATACTGAAAGGGTTTGGCATAAAGATTGGGAATGCTGAAGTCTTAAATTGAGTTGAGAATTGCAAGGATGTTTGGTTTATCAGAATTACATTGCACAATCTAGCAGTGGAGAAAACGTGTGTTTGTTGACAAAAGTTGAGAATGGGGAGGCCAACCCTGGTGGGAGTGAAAGTATCGTGGGAAATGTATGTACTTGAGTGTTGTCATTAATATCACCTGATGAGAGACTTGATATTGGAGATGTAAGTTTTATATGGCTCTTTGGACAGCTTGATGCAGAGCTGGTTCATCATTGTTGGATTTTTTGAGTTGGAGCTACAGTCCTTGAGTCCACAGGCATGCTGTTGAAATTGTGCATTTTTGGTGTACCGCTTCTAATTTTTTTCTTGCTTTATCTTTTTTGGTAGATTTTCAGTGGCTTGTTTACAGTATGCAACATATCTAGTAACAGAAAGCTTCTTTTGCAATGCATTGTTGAAAACTTCTAATGCATGAGTGGCATTTAAAAAAAAGAGAAACGGAGAAGAATTGTATAGCAGCAAATTAAAAGCAGTTTTGAATTGGAGGATGCATCCATTTTTCTCTTCAAACACCTTTGGGTGGATAGTGGTTGTTTCATGCTTTCTTATCTTTGGAAATGAATGTTGAGTTGAGCATATGATTATTTCTTTGTTTGTTGTTATGTATTATGTGGTTGTTTGATGCTTTCTTATTTTTGGGAATAAATGTTGATTTGATCCTATGGTGTTTCTTTGTTTGTTGTTATGTATTAAGAAAGTTTATTTATAAAACTTTGATTTGTGTTTATATTTGAGATTAAGTCTATTTGTAAGGGGTTATCAAAGAATTGGCCCTTTGAGGAGTTGGTTTAATTTGTGTCTGAACTTGCTCATGGATGAATCAATAATTTTGAATTGAATTGGCTTTGTATTGTAGTAAAATTTGAAACCATAGTTGAAAAAGTCACAAAGTACTTGTAAGTCTAAAACCTTGGTGAGTTGCCTAAAAATTCATTGGTGATTTTTTACAAACCTCATGCTTATTTTTGGTTAATAGTCATAAAAAAATTGCTAAAAACTTGTGATTTTTTAATGAAAATCTTGCATAGATGAGGGAATAAATTTGTTATTTAAACCTAAGTTAACCTTTTATGATTTTTGCATTTTAGGCTCACTATGGCTAGCAACTTAGGGCATGTTACGGGCAATTTAGGGCTAGTGATCATTGGGGGAACACAAGGGCCACCTAGAGATAAAAGAAATATCATTTTTTAAAACATTTTTATAAACAAAAAGGTGCCAAATACCTATGTTTGCCCTTAAGTGGTAAAATTGTGAAAATGATGTGTGTCATGAAGGTTTGTGTGGTTGCAAAGGGCACTAACCCCAGACCACATGAGGGGCATTGCCTTGAAATCCCCACAAAGGTGCTACTTCTCAACCCTATTGGGTGCATTGCCCCTAGATCCCCATAAGGGGCGTTGCCTCTCAATCCCATTGGGGTCTCCATTCTCAAACTCCCACTGGTTATTGAGATCTCTTGTCACATAAGGAACTTGATTATAGTGAGGGGTTGTGGAGGAATTGGGATATAACTCTTGAGTATGCTGACCTAGACATTATTATTGCTCAACTTACTAAAAACCTCTTTAGATGAGGCAACTTATACATATGACATGGCTAGTGGAAGTGACATTGTAACTCATTTTTCAGTCTATGATATGCATTAAACTCTAATTTTGATTTATATATGATGGAAATTGGTAATATGTTTTATAAAGTGTTTATGAAGAATATTGTAAAAAATATATGTATTTTCAAACGTTTGATAAATTTGCCAAGTAATTGCCGATTCCCAAGTTTTTGAATTTTTTGGGTTTGCCAAGTAATTTTTGAGTTTGAGCTTTTCAACTATATGTTTTAAACTTGTCATGTTTCAAATGATCTATTATTCAACTTTAAATTCATAGTGGTTTAAAGTGTCCCTCAATATTTTGAAATCATATTGATATAGTGCGTGTCCATTGTTCTTTAATTCTTACAATTGTTAAAAATATTTGCTTTACATTGAACTAAAGAAGGTTTAAACGATAGCTTTTATGATTATGATATAGGTAATTCATACCAAGTTAGACTTTTCTTACTATTGCCACAAATTTTGCTAGGTCAATAATCCGCTTATAAGTCACTCAATTCTTTTTTTGTGATTCTCCTGAAGTTTTAATAAGATTTTGAATGGCTTGCAATGGGCAATACATTTATCTTAAGGAGCTTCAACTGAGAACTGGATCTCCAACATAACCTGCCCTTGCACTAGATGGGATTTATGTGTCAAGAAAACTTATCTCGTCTGCAATTCATGTTTTTCTATGTAGGATGGTCATTTCACCATTTACCAAGAACTTCATGAGTCCACCCAAAAATCACTAAGGGGGTTTAGACAAAGGGTTTTTGTTTGACTAGGCATACACAATGTTTGAAGGTATTGTGATTTGTTGAAATTTTATAATGTTTGTTGGTAGATATTAATGCCTTTTATGCCTTAGATTGTTAGCAAAGAATAATTGATACTCTTGGAATCTAGCTTATGTTTCTTTTTTCTTAGTAACTAAAGTGTAAGTATTTGAACCAAAAATACAAAAGATGTTATGTCAAGTGTGTTATTATTGAACCAATCTTCTTTTAGTGTGATTTTCTACAAGGATTTGTGAGGACCATGATTGAGGATATAAATTGATATCTTCACTTCTCTCAGTATTGGTAGGGCATGCTTTTGTTGTGCATCATGCACCATGCCATCTTTATAATAGTCTTGTTACACCTTTCAACCACTCTATTTTGTTGTGGGGTGTATTGTGCAATTAATTGAACACTAAATTGCTTCTTTTCACAAAATTAGTTGAATTGAGTGGCAGAGAATAAACCACCCCCCCCCCCCCCCAATTATTTAGTTGCAAAAGTCTTGATCTGACACCCTTTAAATGTTTCCATGAACACCTTGAATTACAAGAAGGCACCATAGCAATCAAATTTCCTCTTTAAGAAGTGAAACCACATCTTCCTAGAGAAATACCCACTTATAGTAGAAAATACCTTGAATTGTTGACAATGGTATATATCAAAGAAGGCTCACAAATATTTGCTTGAATTAGATTCAGTGGCCCCTTAGCATGCTAGGCACCTTTTGTAGGAAACGACCTTCTCTTCTATTTGCTAGCTAAACACCCAACACACAAAACATGTTTTTCTTGAATAGGTGGTGACCCTTGGATGACATATCTTTCACGCTAAAGAATACTAGCATTATCATTGCCAGATAAGGCATGTAAGCTAGCTATAGTAGGATCCACAAGCTTTTATAGGCCCCTTCACCCGATTCCTAGGGCAACAATTTTGTCCTATTGCATATTGGACATAATGCATTTCATTCCACAAAACTTGACTGGGATGTTAGGATTTTTAGTAAGTTGATTGATAGATAGTAAATTTATGTTCATAGTAGGAATATATATAATATTGTCTATCATTTAATACAATCTTAACATCTCTTATCCCCTCAACCAGATGGGATCTATCATAGATTCACAACCAAGTGAATCTATATCCATATGGCCAACATTAATGATGAACTTTACATGCTAGTCCTTTCAACACATCAAGTGTTTGGATGCTCTCAAGTCAAAGAACCAATAATTGTTGCTAGTGCTATTTGAAAGTGTTGCTGTGAGAGAAAATTCACCATTTAAATTATATCCTTCTTCAATAGCAGCCACATTAGCTTTACCATGCTTCTTGTGGGATAGATTGTACTATCCCTTTTTGCATTTGTTTTTAACATGGCCAAAATTTTTATCATAACATTTCACCTTTTTCTTTGGTTAGTAGTGTGAGAAGAAGCATTGCTAATTTGTTTTGATATTTGTCATGAAACAAGGCAACAAAATCATTTTTGAATTCCTAGATGCACATTTGCCCTTTTGTTGTTGTTGTCTATGTTGCTTATGCAGCTTGTATTAACCTCATCTAAAGTTCGCATTTGAATTTCAGCTAGTAGATGTAGAGACTCCACAAAAGCCTCAAAGGAGGGTGGTAGGTTATTAATGGTCAGAGCAATCGTATCTTCATTGTCTAGTGGTTTGTTGACAATGGTGAGTTGATCACTAAGGTCCTTAATTTTTAAAAGATGTTTTGACAAAGATCCACCCACACGCAATTTTGTAGAAAACAGCATATTTTTTTGATAAAAGACCTTGACTTTTTTGGTATTTGATATTTGTTTTTTATATTATCTCATAATGTACTATTAGATGCTACATGACAAGCTTTAGGGATTAAATCATTGGATACAAATAATTTGAGTAATAAAAGAGCTTCTCTATGATTTTTGTCAAAATCATTAGTATTGTTGGCTAGCCTAGTTTCAACACCTAGAACTTTTTATCACACATTTGATGCTTAGCAATTGTGAGTATCTTATGACTCTAGATATTATAGATTTTCCTTGTGAGTTTATGTGTCTTTGACAATACTAAATTTGAATATTTGCCATTTTCCTAAGCACTTAAGGAGCATTTGCATGAACAATCAAGAGGTTGGGAGGGATGAGAAGAAAAGGAGGATTTGCATTGTAGAATTTTGGGACTAGAGGAATGGGATACACTCCTTTGGCTAAAGGCATCAACCAAAGAGGAGCTAGGAATGGTGGAGCGCGTGGGAATGCAGATCCTGCTGTGATGGAGATGTTGCGAGTTATAGCAGCCTGGTTGGAAGCCGTGGTGTCATGTCCCTCCTTAATCATTATATACAACATAAATAAAGCAATAATTATTTATTAATTAATATCATATTTATTAATGAAACATTAATTAAAACCATTAAATACTTGTTAATTTATTAAAAAATATTATTTAATTAATATTCATAAATAATAATATTCTGAAAATATTCAAATAGAATAAATCAATATTATTGTAAACATTACACATATGCTTATAATGTCTATATTAAGGAGAGATTTGAGAAGTCATTTGTTTAGTCTTTAGAATCAACAATAAGCCATGAAGCAAAAAACCACTATTATGGAGTTTAATAATATGAAGACAGTGATCTAAATAAAAACAATGATCTAAAAATATTTTTGTTAATACAATAATGAACAAATTATAATATCGACTAATCAGTAATTAGTCTTGAAATATCAGTAATCGTCTCATCGATCCCTTATTCTAAAGTAAAGAATCACTATTTTGAAGCGGATATCAATCTAAGGATACTAATCGAACAATCAATATTCTGGCGATTTTAGTTTGGAGAAGCGTTTCTAATATGCACAGATGTTTCAAGGAGTACGATTCAGTTATGGTTTAGTTTATCAGCAAGTGCAGAGATCATTGTGCGATTTAGTTAGAAATAAGTAAATACAATAACCTGTTCAGCAACACACAGCCATGCCAGTGTTTTGAGATGCGATCGTGTTGGAGTTTGGAATCAATTATTTGAGAGATATTAACAACACCACCATTACTAACACCAGCGATCACATTAGAGATTTGCTTGTCAAATAATATGAGAAAGGCATGGACTCAATGTAAGCAATTGTTAAAATAATAGACACCTAACAAATGTCAGTAATTAATAAGTGAAGAATTAATTCATGAAGGGGGGTGCGATATTGATTATTCTTCAAGGGTATATTAATGGGTACGACTCTTTACTGGTGAAGAAGTATGTCTCATTCGCATAAAGATATATTAAGAAAGGAAAAAGGAGTAGGATGGAATCACGTGATAGTAAAAATAAGAGGGAATGCGAGCATTCAGATTCTACACAGCATTAAACTGCATCGATAAGTTACGATAATTCTATAAGCTGTTTCTAGTTGAATTCGTATGGTATGTTTTTTGGGAAAAGAGAGGAAGAACCGTGGCAGAGAGCATTAGGCTTTAAAAAGACTAAAATCGCTCCAGGTATGTTCTAACCTTTCACAGAATGCATAAGAACTATGATATAACAGAACACTAAGGATAACACGTACCTTAGGAGGTAAAGAACAGTCACAATATGACACAAACATCAATAGTCACACACAAATGATTAAACTGAAATAATATGCCATTAAAAGATACAATAATATACCGTGTTTGTAATTCAATAATATGTATGTGGATGAACAATAAAATAGAACACGATGTAATACAACGTGTTTCCCATAAGAATCGTATTCTGTCTTTATAGTATAATAAATCTGAAAACACATATAAGGGTTATGTAAATTGATACTAGCAGATCATTAATACAATTTGTGCAACTGACACCATAAGTAATAACTTAATAAATCTGATCCATCACAAACAAAGTCCAGGGAGAGGGGATCTGTAGGGGGTCGATTGCCCACCCAAATACTCCACCTACTGTATAAGGATGAACCAGTAGGCCAGAAGGGCATGTGACTGCTCCTGGGTTTGGGTCTGGCATGATGAACCACTCCTACCATCTGCTGTCTCCTTTGGAAAAGAAAAGAGTTAATTAATGAATAAATCTAGTTGGTACAATCATTCTGGGATAGATAATGGAATTAGCTTTTTAAATCCAAAATGAACCACTATGAAAAGTATGTAATTGGATTGTCCTGCTAATCTCTCACTTGCATATCTGATTCACACTGACTTAATAGTAAGGAATCTTACAATATCTACATCCAATTCTGCTGTGCAAAATAAAGCAATACGAATTATACCATGTTCAATTGGTCTCTTTACTGTTAAACATTGCTATTTTACATATTTTCCGATTGTGTTATTTATGACCTCCATCAGGCAACATAGCTGCATTTATTAATTAGGAAGGGACATTACACGTGGAGACAGCCTAGAGAAGAGGCTGACATATCGAAGATGTAAGTGAAGATGAGGGAGAAGAAGCCCCAACAGAACAAGCAAACCTTCCGGCGGTTGATTGGGATGAGGAAAGGTTTTTGAGGGTTTTGAGTAGGGCGAATACTAAACAAGGAGATTGAGATCTATGGAGGGAGACAAGGAGATTGAGATCTATAATGTGCCAAGGATGTAATGCAATAGGGGTTTATGAAGATATGTTTGCAACAATGGAGGAGAACACTTAGTGTGAGGACATGATGGTGAAGATGAGAGCGATGGGAAAATGAGAGGGCTTGCAAATTCTAGGCAAAAAGGTTATTTGCAGTTTGACTACAAGCTATGGTGGAAGGGATAACAATGAACTATCAGATCTGAAGTAAATTTGCAGCAATGGAGTAAATAGTTGCCAAGAATGAAGTCTAGTAGCACCAAGAGTCAAGAAGAATGCAAGAAGATTAAGAAGAAGGTTCAAATGAGGGTGAAGATATGTTTATAGGACAATCCTGAGTAACTATCAGTTGAGAGAATGTAGCAAGTGTGACTAGTGTAGGGTTTCAAGTTTCAACAGTTAGCAATACTAAAGATTCAAATTTGAACTTAGAGAATGGTGCTCATGGATGTTGGTGTCCTTCAACAATGAAGGTTCTGGTTTTCAGGGAAGTGTCTGTGAGAATAAGATACATCTGGAACTGAAGATTTGGCACACTAGACATAGGTTTCAGGTTGAAGAATTGTGCTAAATGTGACCTGAATATGACCAAGGGAATGGATGCCAAAATAAGTGTAAAAACTTAAGGTGGAAAGTGCAGAGTATGCAATTTTCTACCTTCCAACGACATATTGATTTGAGTTTGGAGAGAAATCTTTCATGGCATATAATTCTAGAAATCAATAAGATATTTCTAGAACATGTTGGGTCAAGTACTGGCATCTTCTGGTGGGCCAAAGAACTGGTTGAATTGGAGAGGGAGTGTCCAGTTTTTCCCTTTTGACCTGAATTCTCAAAAGATTATTGTCAAGAAAGATATTGTAAAGAAGAGAAAAGCATGTAAAACATCAAATCAATCATCAAGTCTTCTGAAGCTAACAATCAACAAAGACTGGCACATATTCTGCCTTCTCCAATGAGTTCGTAAACCAAGGTATATGATTAAATAGAGTTTTGCTTTGAGAGGTTTTGGAGGTCTGGAAACTCCACAAGTGCAAAAGTTAAGCTCTTTTGCCTTCATTTTCTTTGTTTCAAATTCTCTTTGAATAACCAATTCAACGGTATTGGGTGGCGAGGGCCTTTTCTCCTCATTTAATCTTGGCCAAGGAATTATGCACCCACTGTGTAGTCAAAAGCCTAAAAGTAAGTTGTGAAGGCTTGGTTTGCTCTCAAGCTTGGTCATGGAATACAAACTTGAACAATATATAGAAGGTAAAGGTGAAAGTTTTCCTGTTCTTGCAAGGGCTTGCATATGTCTGGAGGCATGCTGGATATGTGAAGGCCTTAAAATCATCTTAATTTATAATTTTGAATAGATTCTTGTTCAGAAGTGGTCTTTATCTTCAAGGATTCTTGGAGTGATTTTAACTTATACATGTTAGTAGAGTGAGCTTCCATAAGGACCATGGATAAATGAATTTATCTTTAAACAGCTTTGTTATGATCATCTCTCATATCTGTAATTTGAAATTTCTCTAAGGGGCCTACTTGCTAGGATAACCTTTAGATTGTGGGGTGTACTCCTTATTATACTGTTTAATCTAGTTCTAGATTGCATATTCTAGTGTTCTTCTGACTCCTGAGTCACCGACCTCTACAACCTTTTAGTTGTACAGTAATATTATTACCACTAGTGGCATTAGTTCCTGACATGACCCATCTTTGTTGGAAATTTCTTTAGTATGTTTAGAGCTCACTTAACATTTTGTTGCAGTCAGACCAGGTGAATGGTGAGGTTTTCAGGTGTTGTTGGTGTCCATTGGAGAGCTGAGATAGTGTGCAGAACATAAGCATCCAAGGTTCCATTTAAACTTTTTTTTTTTTTAAAGTCATATTTGCCTTTCTGACTGGTTTACAATTATTGCAGATATTTGTTTCTTCCAAATTGTTTAAACATTTATTTTAGCAGAATAAACAAGAAATTGTTTTTTTTCTAGTCTTCTGTGGTGTCCCAGGGATGGGGAATGGCTGTTACAATTTAAAAAAAAATGGAAAAATCAATTATAAACAATATTAAAAGAAATTGCAATATATCCTTTATGTAAACCATTTGACAATTAATTGGATTTATATTATATATTCAATTTCATGATTTCTGTCATGCTCTGCCATAGAGAGCAAAACCCAGATTTACCTGCAGACCTATTAATACAAACTGGGCGAGGGAATTGATAAGGGCTGACCCAGATCTTAAAAAAAATAATTACCAGCAAAGGGCTGACAACTCAAGGCCGACCATAATTAAAGGACATCATTATTATTTAGAGGGCGACCAACAAACAAATGATAAGCAGCGATTACTTTAATTAATGAACAGTGATTACACTTAATGAAGCAATGCCTAGAGTTGTGTCTCGTAGAAAGGACATCTCTATTCAAAGAGGGTTGTAACACTTAAAATTGAAAGTTTATGACCCCAACTGTTGAAGGTATAAGAAGAGGAAGATTCATTTTGTGAGAGGCATCAATCAGCCACTGGGCAATTGGATAATTTTTTAAAAGAATGAAATATATTGGTTTCCAAATTAGGCAGATCAGCAGAATCATTAATCAGCAAGTGGGATTGAATTCTTTTTAAGAGAATCGATCAGCCATAGTGTGATTGAATCATCAATGAAGATATCTGTTTGGAATAAGAAAAAAGTGAGCATTGAAATAAATCAGATTATAAAAAGGTACAAGCAAATACAGCAGAAATAAATTAATTTAGAATATAAATTGAAAGCAGAAATAAATATATTTCACTAATATAGGACAAGTTTCCATCAGCAACCATGTTTGGAATCAACGCAAAAAGTTTTATAGGAAGATGCAGCAGTACCGGTCTTCCCTCATCAATTATGCCACCCCAAGATGGATGGATTGGAGGTCCCGCTATACTTGTGGGCCAAGGGGACGAACGGATTGGAGGTCCATTCTGCGCCCTTAGGCTTGATTGAGAAGGACAGTCTCCCGGTGTCCTATCAAGGTTTTCATTTGGTTCCTAATATGTTGACTATGGGGATAAGCTATGAAATAGATATGAATGATTTTAGGATACTTTGATTTTAATAAATACTATTTGTATACGATCATAGATTCTTGATATTAATGCTTTGCTGTTAATTATTTTTTGTTTGTAAGATCTGAATTAGGATTTTTCCGAAATTGGCATTACAATTATGTAATTTTATTATAGAATTCTATTTGTAAATATATTGCATTTGTTGGAATTGTTATTTTTGGGCAAAATCAGGCATATTTCAAAAGGGGACATCACAATTTCATCATGTTTGCAATACAAAGTTACAAGTACAATAGACCAATGGCTAATCGTTTAAACTCATTCTCTGATGCAAATGTAATTGTGTACTCATCGCTAGAATTGCTAGACTCATCTAGCGCTTGCAACTAGACACCAACCAACTTTGTTTGTGCAGCTTGATACTAATCAATTTACATCAACTCCTCTAGGTCTACATTCCTCCATGTTGTTGAATTCTCCTTATATTCAATTGTTTTATGATCCATGAATGATGAGACACGAGGTACTATGTACAACCACAAGCTTCTCCACACTCCTAGAGGTTAGTTTATTTTTCTTGACAAAGTGGATGAAGCTCTATGTAGATCAATTCCTCTTAGTAATAGAGGAAATGCAAACTTGTAATAAGAGGCGAATGACTAGTGTGCTTATTGGTGATGGAGGCCCATACAATCACCACCATGATAATGTGTTGTCTTGTGTCAAAGTCTTCCTTTCTAGCTTTATTGGAAAGCATTTTTCTATATTGTTTAGTGTGAGGGACCTTGGTGGACCCCCTAATTCAGATTTTCTATTTTAAAAAAAAATTCCAATTCAAAAAAAAGTGTTTAGCTATTTCTAAAGGTTGTAGGGACACTTTGTTGTCCCCATGATGGTTGAGAGATGTTTGCATTTACTGCAATTGTCTTGGGAATGGTAGGGAATCCTTGAATGTACCTTTGAGAGGTGAATGTCCCTAGGGTTGCTCCTTGCACTCTAGGGCTGTTTTGGGCAAGCTCTACTATGGGGATGCTACTCAAGGAAATGCCGAGGATTTTTTACCTTTGCTCCTTAGTAGATCAGCCTTACTTTAGGGACGAAACCCTTTGGGCAAGGCACTTGAGGGAATGATAGAGGGGACATTTTGTGATTGTCCCCTTGTGCACTTGTCTTAGCCTAGGGATGTGTCCTTGGGGAATGTTGATTTTTCATTACCTAGGACAACTTTTTCGTTGTAGGTGGACAATTCCTCTCTACAAGAAAGGGACTAGCAATCTATGAGAATAGGTGAATGGCAAGCTGCTTTAGCTCTAGTGTATCCTTCCCATGAGATGTCCACCATCCAATATGGTCTTTTTAAGCAAGAGTGGCCCTATTTGCTATAGCCTTTGGTTTGCTAAATATAGAACTTCAAAAATTAACAAAATAAATCCATTACTCTCAAAATTTTCTTGCATTCTCAGTATTCTACATCTTTTGTAGGGTCTTCATAAAGCCATCTTTTACCTCATCATCATTAGCAAAAGGGACTCTATCAAGTCTAGTAGGATACCATTTGGGATTAAGAGCACATGTAGCCATTTGAAGTGGGGTATTAATTCCAACCCATTGTGAGAATAGGCTTTATATGCTCATCATAGAAATGTAAGTTAGGCTCCATGATACAAATTGCATGCCTCATTTGGTCAAGCATGTTGACATATGTCTCATAAACCTCTCCAAGGCTAGGAGAGTTTGTATCAGCTTATTTCATTACCCCCACAATATATGATATAATAGAGAAAATATATGTGCGAACAACATTAAAAATTAAAAAAGCAGAAGGTAAAATCAAATTTAAATATTTACCAAATTGAAATGAAAAATTAGAAATTAAACTTTAGAACTAATTGATTTTCTTACCTCACAATGGCTGCTCATTAATATTATTGTTGCAGAGCTATTCATGTTTCTCTCATGTCCTCCATCAACAAGCTCACCTTCGAATATTGGTTATCTAGGAATGAGGCACACAATCTATCTTCTTGATGGGACATAAGTTGATCCAATAGTATTTGAAATATGGAGAGTGTGCCTCATGAAGTAGAATGGCATGGGTATAAAAGAATTTGACTGCAAAATCATCGACATACTCTTGTGCATGCAAATTCAACGACCTTGCCATTGTAGTAGCCTTGCCCTTCCTTCTATCAGAATGCTTGCCTCTCACATCCCTATTAGCAGCAAATGACACATTCGAACAGATTCAACAAGTACACCTTTCATTTTTCTTCACTCTGCCCAGCCAATCTAGCTATTTCAACTCTCTCTTCCAAAGTTATGTCCTTACAAACCCTAACTCTATGTCCAATCTCACATAATAAATGGTGCCCAACCTTTCTGTAACTCCCATGAAAATTAGTTTACCCACCTTTGATTTTAATAATTTAGTTTTGCTTAATTAATGACATAATGCAGCAAGGGTTTCATGGGATTGAAAGGACCTTTGTTATAGATATTGACAATTGTTGAAGGGCATGAAAAGGGATTTGGTGCAACAATCTTGTGTTTTCTGAAAAATTCTCAGTACTGGTTTTATTTCATTGACATTGTTATTCTTTTCTGTACCCTCCTTTCATTAAGCTTCTAGAAACTGAAATTTGTGACAGCAAACTGGAAAAAAACAGTGCAAAAAATCTCTAAGATGTTTGATAGAACAAACAAAATATGAAAATGAACGAAAATAAGTGTGGCTTACATTTCAATGATCCTAGATGTTGAAAATGACTGGAAATCTTCCTTTTGACCTCTCTTTATTTTTTTACTCTATTTTTTCCTTCTTAACTGCAATATCAGAAATTGGTAGCAAGATATATTATAGGGTGGTGGGATTAGTTATTTTTGTTTTTGAGATTAGTAGAGAGGGCTTTGTTGATGTGTTTTTTATGGCATCATGCAACACAAAATAAAATACTATGTATTCTATCCTGTCTTGAACAAAGACCTCTCGAATTCTAAACAATGTGATCAAACGAGACAACTCCAAGGTTCCGATAGTCATGGCTTGACCTTATACATGGATAGATTCAATGATTGTGATGTGATTTGCTGGAATCACAATGGGGACTTACATTTCGCATGAACTCTTGCTTGAATGCTGTTGGAATGTGGAATTTACTTGCTTTGAAAAAAAAGAAAAAAGAGATGAAGGGTTTTGAAAGATCTAATCTACTCTTAAGATCAATAACAATAATGGATCATGCTTGGACGGACACATTCCTTCAACCGAGCTTTGCTTCACCATGTTGCCAACAGCTACACAAGGCCTTCATCTTCCGAGGGAAACAAAAGGTTTTCATATCGTGAATCATTCATCCAAATACCCAATACATTGATGCAACTTGAATAAACATATCCACAATTGAACTTAGCATGTTTTGATGTTCAGGCTAACTATGCACTACAATTGAAAATCATCCAACTACAAATAGCATGAACTAAGGAATTATCAACATCCACACATTACTCCATCACAATCAAAGAAATTTATCTAACATGAGGATGCAACTAGAAACTATGCAGTTATGTAGAAGAAACAACACATTCCACCATATCTTCAATGGAAAGGATGTTTATTTAAACAGCTTGGCAACAATTTCCTGCCTTCTCCTCCTACTCTACTCCTAATTGCTTGCTATTGTCTATTATTGAACTATTAACCTTTACAAATGAGGAAGTGGAGCCTTATATGGTGCTCTCAATACAATTGAACATCAATGGTCAAGATTGAAAGATAGAGACCCTAATTAGGGTTTGTTACACCCATTACATAACATTTAATGTTTGACCAATGATTGAATTACATTTTTAGGACATGTCTTTCTTTGAAGGTTTGAACAATGAATAATGAGGTTAGGTACATCGAACTTTGTGCCCACATGTGATAGTTACTCATCTCATTGGATGAGTCAAGTGCATTGAATCTGGACGCCTTGACTTGGAATGATGTGATTGGATAGATGATGACTTCAACACCACCTCAACTACTTGATCCTTGTAACTCATCACATGTGTAGGTGATCGAGGCATTTCTCTTGATACTTAACATTTCCAAGTGTTGACGTGATGAGGGTGGGAGATATTCCCAAATTGCATCCTCTTCTAACTTTGATTTACTCTTCAAGAACTATCTCCTACCTTGATCACATTTGCATTTTCTCTCTTGTGTGGAAACTCCTTCCTTATGATGTCTTCGTCTTGGATTACTTTCTTGCTGTACTGGCAATAATTCTTGGATTTTCAGAGGAAATTCAAGAGAGTCATATCTTCCTTCCTTGACGTTGATTTCTTATGCTTGCTCTTTCATGATATTGATCTTCAGTTTGTGATGATGAGTACTGGAATGTTCCTCATGTAGAGCAATCCTCCACCTTGCCTTAAAACTTGATGTGGACGTATTCCACTTGCTAGGTTGAGGTGTCCCATTTCTTTGATTTACCATCATTCCTTCTTCTTTGGATCTTCTTGTCATTCTTGAATTCCTTCCCATTGCATTGTTGTCTTCTTCATCTTTAATTCAATGGCATCCTTGAAGGTATGGTGAAAGCTTTTGGATTTGACTGTGTGTGCTTTTTTGTTATCAACGTTTCGAATCATACTCTATGATTCATCATCAGGATGAGCTAGAGAAGAGAATAAGTGTGAATTGCAGACCAAAAACCAACTTAAATAGTGCAGCGGGTTGGTGGGAAGGAGGGGAGGGAATGGCACAAGGATCAAGAGATTGGAGAGAATAATAAAATAATAAAAAGGACATAAAAGAAGAAAAACTACTAAATGCAAAGAGAAAAAAATAATAAAGACAAATACAAGTAAACAAACATAAAAAGAATTATGTATCTATATGTATATACCTTATACATACATACATACATACATATATATATATATATATATATATATATATATTTTTAAAAAAATTTAAATTCTTTTTTATGTTTGTTTGTTTACTTGTATTTGTGTCTTTATTATTTTTTTTCTCTTTGCATTTAGTAGTTTTTCTTCTTTTATGTCCTTTTTATTATTTTATTATTCTCTCCAACCTCTTGATCCTTATGCCATTCCCTTCCTTTCTTCCCACCAACCCCCTGCACTATTTAAGTTGGTTTTTGTCTCCAATTCACACTTATTCTCTTCTCTAGCTCATCCTGATGATGAATCATAGAGTATGATTCGAAATGTTGATAACAAAAAAGCACACAGTCAAATCCAGAAGCTTTCACCATACAATTATGAACTGTGGAAACTTAATGTCTACAATCCTTGAAGATGTTAGTCATTCATCCTTGAAACATGATTCCTTCACTTGTGTTTGCCCTTCTTTACCTTGAATGCATTGTTCTTCTTCTTCCCTTTCCATGCTGATGGGTTCTTCATCGTTTCCTCCATGAGTATCTTGAATATGCATTGGTGAGTTCTCCATGATGTTAATTAGCTTCCTTGTGTATCGTTGTGATTCTGATGATGTCTTTGCCTGATGTAGAACCCTTTATTGTGAAGTATCCCCCATCTTCATTGCTGTGTTGCCTAATTCACCTTGAATGTTACATCCTTGAACATGCAATCCTTGCATTGATACCTCCTTGATGCAATTGAATCTTGATGTTGATTTGCATAGCCTTCTAGACTTGATATCCCATTGTACATTTGCCTCAGTGCTCAAGCTCTTTCTTCTTGAGTTTTGATTTTCACCAGAGCTGTAAAACAAACAAATATCGAATCAAATATACATAAAATGAATGAAAATCATATCAATCCTTTCAGAACTCCCACCATTCAAACCCTTGTGACCCTAGAAATAAAAGTTTGGGCCTTGGAACATCAGCACTGCAGGTATGATTCACACTAAACAGGTCTGGAAATGACAACACAAATAAGGAAATTAGTCCTCAAACTTGCCCTAGATCGCCTTAAGTCTGCTCCTTCTAATTCGCTTTGGAATGGAATTGATATGATGCAAAATTATAGGGCGCTTTACCTCTCAATTCACCTAAAGCTTGATGAATATTCGCTTCAAAATCAGTTACAGATCTGTCTCTAAACAGGAATGCTCTGCTTTTCTCAAATTCGCTTCAAAATCAAGTTTTCTTCACTTAACTTACCTTCAAAACACTTGCATCGTCCTTTACCAAGGCAAACTCACCATAATTGCCTTTAAAATTCTTCAATCTCTGGGCCTTCACAAGTCGGGGATTTGGGTAAGTGAAGGACAAAGTCTTCCCTTCATGATCTAGGTTGGGAATTTTAGTGTATCCGGATGGAAGGCTACCCTGTGGAGCATCATCCAAAGACCACCTTGACTTGATCACTTCCTGTCAATAAAAGGCACAGCATCTCTCACTATCAAAAGGTTAATAACTAAAGGAATTACCTCCAAGCAAGATGATGGCTAAGCTAAGACAACTACACTAGAAAGCAAAAAGTGGGGGTCCCCATTTGCAATGGGGCGATGTGTGAAAATGTCACAACAGGCTTGTGTTCCCCATGCCCTTTTTAAATCGTTTTTTTAAACTGGCTATTTTTTTAATCTTTTTTGATGTTGGGATGTGCAGCTGTCTTGGGGATGTCTTGCCCTTGTGGATGGCATCCGAGGAATACATCTTTAGTTTCCCCATAAATATGGAACAGCCAAGGGATGTCCTGTGCTGTCCTGCTGTTCCAGGGATGCTTGGGAGGTAGGGATGCTGGTTAAGGAAGCACTGATGTGTCCCTGTGTAACATAGCTCACAACCCTGGTTTTGTCTTGGACTCCTTCCTCTGATTTCTGTTGTGTGTCATATGATCATTAGTTGAAAGGGTTGTTGCAACTCAATCATCCTTTCTAATAAACTGAAGTAGTTAGCATATCTATATTCAACAAGTTTGATGAATTTCTTCTCAAAAAAGGACCAACATAGTGCATGTGATGTGTGGTGACTTTAGATGAATTTTTACACATCTTTTGTGTCAGCTACAACTTGTTTGATCTACTTGATCTTGTTGATGTCCTTGAGTGCATTGTTCATGAAATGAACACCAGGGGTCCAATAGATATGCTTGTAGGCAGCTTCAACCAACTTCTTGCTTGCCTTGCACACAAATGTAACATCCGATGCAACCTGTATTACATGTTGGGATCAATCTTCTCAATGACATTTTCGAAGATCTAAAATTAGAAATTCACATCCTTGCAGTTCCCTGAATAATCACTTATTCTGAGGAAGTAAGGCCCCTTTTTACATGAGACAATGATATTGATGATGGACAATGTTTAATGCCTGCCCACCCATTCATGATAATGTTGCATCCATGTGAAGTCCATGCGAACTTCATTTCCTCTATCAGTACATTTATCATGAAATAGTTCTTATCCAACATATAGTCCTTAGTTTTGTTTCCCTTGGTCTTGTATATGAAGGTCTTCCCTGTGTAACTGTGGACATGGGCTCCTTAGTTGCAATCGCATTGCAAATACAAAAAAATAATACTACAGTGGATCTAAAAACCAGTTCATTTGAATTTTTCCATGTCGGGATTTGAGCACCAGAGATAGTGGGGGACATTTTGTTCTTATCATAATGTCTCTGAGATGTTCAGGCTGTAGGGTCGGGGGTGGGGATGACTTTCCATGGACCTCTAGAAATTGACTTCTAGAACAAGTGAATTGTTCATAATAAAAGTCTCATTGTATACGTTGTTTCTTAAAATCACTAATCTAATAACAGTTCAAATTCAAGAATGTTCCATTAAATATTTTGCAATGTACTTTGCCAAATAATTTTTCTTGGGAGAGTAGAGGGGGTTCTATAGGAGCCCCTGCACAAGAAAATGAAGCACATTACAAATTACATCCAAAGCACAACAAAGAAAAGGCAAACCCAGGCCCATGGAGGGGTGGTGGCAAACAACTAGAGCAAAGGCAAAAAGAATGCCATCCACAAATCAAACACCAATTGTAAGCATGGGCCAAAAACTATCAGACCTAGAGTCCAAAATCCCTCAAGAAATCCAAGAGACATCTCATCTACTAACATCACCAATAACGTTGGAGCTCACATCTTCACTTTTCAGCTTGCCACACCAGTCATCATCGGTAACCACTTCTTGCTTGAGCATCACCTCTCTGTTGCAACTAGGATTACAGATAGTTTTGAATTTAACACCATGAATAATTTTAGACCTTTTCACAGCCCTATTCAGCATACGAAAATATGACAATCTATAAGCAATAGTTACATCTGAAGTCCCTTGATTATGATACACCAATAGATATTTGATCATCAGTCATAGATCCTGGCAGGAAGTAATCTCCTCAATATCACCATTAATTGCTGGAAGCCTCTATTTCAAGCCATCAATTTTAACTTGAATGCCATGGTAATGCATGGAGTTGATGCATAAATGCCATACCCTACATCTTCTGAATCTGGGTCATCTTCTTCCACTTTTGCCTGATCTGGAAGGAGCAGAAGAAGTTCAACCTAGTTCCTAACCTCTTTTGAAGGGTTTGCTATTTCCAATTTGGAACAGAATCTATCACAATTGTCACCCTAGAACTCATATAGGTCCATCATCATCAAGGCCTTCTTTCCCTAGAATGCTCTTAACAAGATTCAACAACACAAAATTCTGACAGTGGAAGATCTGAAGCTGATGGTCTGAAACCTTACCTTGACTCTAAGGATCTCTGCTGTACCAGATTTAACGTTTGCGATCCATGCCATTGATGAAGAAAAAGACAAACACTAGAGAAAGCTGCAATGACCAACACCACAGGCCCATAACAGCCGTGCATACAAAACATCGCACACCAATGTACAAAAGACCGCTGAGGAGGCAAATGGAATTCATCACAAATAAAACCAACTCTCACACATCACCTGCTATCATCATCAAGTTTTGAATAACCCAGCCTGTTTGGATGTTTCTAGGGGAAGTGATGACTATTAATCACCATAACATTTCTAACAAGGGTCCACATATCATGCAATTGCCAATCATCTATCTGATATGCTTTCTGGAACATCTTATACAACATTCCTTATTGTTCCCATCTTCATGCAACAGTATATCTCGTTTTTAAGATATTTTTGCAAGGTAACATTTTGAAACTGTACTATTTGTATTACTGTTTTCATCTCAAATATTTTCTGATGAAGTTAATATATTTACTTGCAAAGCCCTAACATAGGTTTGTTTTGGTTCTGGTTCTGATACTAAGTATCGTTCATTGCATTTTCCATGCTGTCATGGTGGTTAGATATATGGGAGCCTTTTCTATATCTATATTGAAACGGAATTTGATTTGTTCAAAAGCATTTTGGTGCATGCAATCCTTGCTGACCCAGTCATAGATACCTGAAAGTGAAATGTATTATTAATAGTTTACATGATGTAGCTACACTCAAGCACACAATTTATGGCATGATAGAGCTACATTATGTATCTGTCTGTAAAGCACAATCAATTAATGAAGGCCTTATGTAAATATATGAATTTATGTATAAAGACATGCACAGTACAGTTGGGTGATGCATTTGAGTGCAGCTAGGTGATGTACCTGATACAGATGGTGTAAAGTCTGAGCTGTATTGAAAAAATTAACAGAGTAAAAAGCTTAAAAAAATGAAAAAAAGGGCACTTACCAGTACAGGTAAATACCTTCTCACCTCTACTATTTATCCGTGTGCTTGCACTCATGGTGGGAGGGTTTCTTGGCTAAAAACTTGCCTAGAATTTTTTATGTTTTATGGATACTTTTGTGTGTGTGTATTAAGATATTATTATGCTTTTCCTATCCCAACCGTATCTTTTCCAAAGCATTATAATTAAGTTCCAAGTTTCATTTTCTTAGCTGAAATAGAAATTGCAAAAGTATAGATGGCGGTAATGGTATGTGACTTCTGCTTGCTGATAATCGTTTTTTTGAGCTCCCTCTTTGTGGTCTTGCAGATCAATTTATAGACATGATGAAACATATATGGGCCTAGCTTGTTCATTTTCGCTATGTTGAAAGTTAAAGCCATTAACACATTACGGGTGTTAATGCTGATATATCGTGACCCCTATAACTCATACACACTCTTTATTGGTTTTATGCTGCTTCTTACAAGTACACTCCATTGGGGTCTGTTATTCTGTTATTCAAGGATACTTTTTCTGTACTGGCTCTCAGATTGTAATTTTATTAAATTGGCCTTATTATATGGAATCTCGTTTTCTCTATTTCTAGCTATAATCGCTCTATAAATAAATGGTTTTGATTGAGATAGCTTCTTTCTGCTAATATTTGGGTTCTTTAACAATATTATTTATCATTTATTTCATAACGTTATTTCCTTTGCAGGTTCCAGGCAAGTCATCCAAGGAATGCTTTGACAGATTTTATTCAGCCTTTCCTACTCCACCTGTTTCTCAACCACGTTCGAGGATTAAAGAGAGCAATTGTGAGTCTCCTATCCGGCCCTTTGCTGATGATACAAATGCATTGTTGAGGTCAGGTGGATCAACTGGCAGAAGGTCAGGGAGCAGTAAACAAAAAATTCTGCTTGCACATAAGACTGTAAGGCAGATGCTCAGAAGGAATAAGAATGCTGATAAAGAGTATGAAACAGATCTATTTTCTGCTGTTGAAACATTTGATCCATCATCACAATCTTTCTTGATTCCGATTACTAATGCACCTGTTACACCTGATTATGCTCATAAACCTAGTAAGGAGTCAACATTTTCCCGGACACAGTCAGCTAAGTGGCAGAAGTCACTCTCTAGATTTTCAGAAGATTCTCATCGGCAAATTCAAAAAACACTAGTGAGTCCTGAAGTGCTGAAACAAGTAAAGAACCCTGCTCTTCATGATAAGTATATTGACTTGTTGCATTCCAGAAATGCTATAAGAATGGCTATGGCTGAAAATACCAAGGTGCAGTCAAATTATGTTGAAAAAGGGGTTGTTAGATTGCCCCAAACAGAGGTGGTTTGTGCAGCAAAAGCTGCAGTGATTGCTGAGGCTCAACAGGTGATTCGACAATCACGGAGTAATGGGGAAAAGGATTGCCAAATTATTGGTTATTTGACAAGTGATGATTTTGATGAAGAATGTGAAGGGGATGAGGGTGGAGAAGAAGCCTCATGTATATAGACCTCAATTAAAGATGGATCATATCTGTGATTGAGCTGTCTCAATTTGTATTGGCTGTTTCATTCATGTTCATTGCCATCACGTCAGTGTTAAGTAACTGCTGTAGTGGGTTTGGGCAGGCACAACCAATTTCTTTTATGCCTTGGATAAGGATGCAAGGTATAAATTTGATTGATGCTATTCGAGGCATTTGCTTAATATCTGAACTTTGAATAAATCTAAATCAGTTTGTTGAGATAAAGTGCAAATAAGTAAAGAGACTCTATGACTGGGTAACCATGCTAACCAATTAACTGACAATTGGGGTTATTTCAATTTTATGCCATGAAAGAAAATCTGTTTGTTGTGAGAAGGAATTTTCTGATTTATGGACATGGGAACATGCATTTAGAAATGAATTTTTAAAAAACTCTCAAATACATGCTTGTCAATCTATTCTCAACGGTATTTTGGCTAGTCTGAAGTTTGATTATGCTGTGCTTGTAAACGTCTTTGGTTGATTAATTGAATTCACGTTTTTATTTATGTAAAATGATTGAGTAATGGGCACCTGATAGGAATGCTGCGGCCACTAGTTTAGGAGTTCATCTTGAATCAGCAGAAAATGGTTAATAAGGTAAGGTTCTTTACTGACCTTTAACTTCTTGGAGATATTTTAATTTCTATATATCCTATGAAAGCAAATTGGATGACATTAAAAAAATAATCCTAGCTTCCAAACTATCTAGAATCGAGTTGACATTTAATTAAAAAAGTATAGAATGATCACAAAATAGTAGAGCATGTCCGATTAAGCTCAAGCGTGCCTAGCCGTTGGCGGGAGTAGTAGCATTTTCGTTCGTTATGATAAAATGCTTCACTTTTGTTAAGTGATTAAGAGATTTTTCCACATTGTAATAAAAATAAATGCTTTCCCTGCAATTTATTTAGAGTAAATAATTAATTGAGGATTGAGTTGGGACAGATATCGAATAATCAAATTAATTTAGAAATTAAATAAATTAATGAAGGGGATTTAGCTTTAGATATGACGAAGGTAACAATTGTGACATACGAGATACCAATTTACTAATGATAATTTATAGTTCACGTTTGTGAATGTGAAAGTGATCCGTGAGTGCAGGATTAGGAGTGTGCACACAATTTAATTTAGATTTGGTGATCTAAATGGATTGAATTTTGAATATTGAAAATGGTTTGTTTCAATCTTCTAATATCTAAATCACAATATGGAATTGATAGTGATAATTGTAGACGCTAAAAATTGGTCAACGTCTTCTGTCTTCTAATTTTAACATATCATGTGCGCAGTCTTCACTATTTGTCGATCCTGTCTCATTCCTTCTCTCCCATTTTCTGTTCTGTTGATACCATTTTGTCCTAATTTTGATTCCATGATATCAATTCATACCAAAATCTATTCCATTGATGTCATTTAATTCCTATTTTGTTTTTATGACATCAATTCATCTCAATACCTGTCCTAGTGATACCAATTCGCTCCTATTTTGATCATGCGATATCATTTTCTTCCAATTTTGGTCTCATGTCATCATTTTGATCCATTTTTTTGTGCTATTGTTTCATTTCAGTCCCATTGCATGCCCTTTGACTCGCTTTGACCCGGTTTACCCATTTCGACTTATTTTTTTTCACTTCTTCCCATTTTTTTCCATTTCTTTCCAATTCTTCCCAATTCTTTTGAACTTCATCCAATTCAACTCAATCTAACTTAATTTGACCAAATTGAGGTCCATTGAAATTAGTTTGACTTATTTGCCTTCTAGGTTCAATTAATTATTTGGAATTAATAAATAACATTTATTAATTATCTCCATTTAAGAAGAAGATAAATATGATAAATTAATAAATATAATTTATTAATTTATTATTCATATTTATCAATTAGATAATTAAATAAAATGATTATTTAATTAATAGGTAAAAGGGATAAACAAATAAATATTAAATTAATTTGTTTATTTTTAGAAGAATTGTTAGTAGGAAAGGGGGTTAAAAGGGATAAACAAATAAATATTAAATTAGTTATTTATTTTTAGAAGAATTGTTAGTAGGAAAGGGGATCCTACTAACAATTCTTCTAAAAATAAATAAATAAATTTAATATTTATTTGTTTATCCCTTTTACCTATTAATTAAATAAACCAAATAAATATTAAATTAGTTTATTTATTTTTAGAATAATTGTTAGTAGGAAAGGGGGTCCTACTAACAATTCTTCTAAAAATAAATAAATAAATTTAATATTTATTTGTTTATCCCTTTTACCTATTAATTAAATAAACCTCCTATCCCTTTTACCTATTAATTAAATAAACCCCCTTTCCTACTAGCCTTTCTTCTAAAAATAAATAAATAAATCTAATATTCATTTATTTATCCCTTTTATCTATTAATTAAATAAGTTCATTTTATTTAATTACCTAATTGATAAATATGAATAATAAATTAATAAATTATGTTTATTAATTTATCATATTTATCTTCTTATTAAATGGAGATAATTAATAAGTATTATTTATTAATTCCTATTGTGTT
This sequence comes from Cryptomeria japonica, assembly GCF_030272615.1. Classification (NCBI taxonomy): domain Eukaryota; kingdom Viridiplantae; phylum Streptophyta; class Pinopsida; order Cupressales; family Cupressaceae; genus Cryptomeria; species Cryptomeria japonica. The sequence goes on along the minus strand of NC_081405.1, from coordinate 137,449,342 downwards.
AACAAGTTTTTTACCATCAACGTTTCGGATCACACTCTGTGATCCATCATTTCATATGCTTGTGCTCTCTTACATCTCGATGATGGATTACAGAGTGTGATTCGAAACGTTGATGGTAAAAAACTTGTTAACACAATCGAATCTAGAAACTCTACAACAATTTACTATGGATTGTGGAAAATTGATATCTTTAATTATTAATTCCTCCTGTTTATCCTATCACGTGGGGATAATTCACAAATTTTAATTCTTCTATTTATAATTTTTAACTATAAATCTCCATAATATATCCAACCTGTTAATTTGATCTTTGTAAGGAGATATTAATGTTTTTTTGTATTAATTCTCCATAGTATCTTCTCCTCGACTTTTTCCATTTTCTCCCATCTCCTAAATGGCAACTTTGTGGAGTGCTCGATCATGTCCATTCGATTTCACAAAAATCAATTTGATCCTGACCGTCCAGTGAAATCCGGATTTCTATATAAAGAATCCCTCTTTCCTCATTCAACACAATTAGTTTTCGAAGATTAGCATTGTTACTCTGTCCACATAACTTTAGAATCACACTTCTAGTAATCTTGTTATCATATCCCTTGCTTTCATCAGTATTTGTGCATCTTGCATTTAGAGAGCAACATATCAATATTAAAGAAGAAAGGAGAAGCATCAAAGTTTTATTAAAGGAGCATAGGAACAATGATTTACACTATGTTTTGATATTTCTGTTGGTTAGATTAGGTAGTTGATTTGCATGTCGTTCAAGTTTCTATGATTTGTTTAGTTTAACTTCATGCTCTTTGGTTTCTTACCCCAATTTCCTAGTCAACAATAATTAACACCTTTCAAGAATCTATAGATTCATGGGGATCAATGTTGTCCTTAATTAGACCTTTAGGAGGATTGACTCAATAATGAAGAACTTAAATTGAAAGAAAGTGTATAATACACTCTTGGGATGACGATGTAATGGTGATATATATTTTTGTAATTGAATTTTAAATACACTTGGTAGATTCCAAGATATCTTCTTGATCAAGCTTAGATGATTCAAATGAACTAAAGTTAGTTTTAACATCACCCTAACACACAATTTAAAATAAATTTCCATTTAATGCGCTCATAATAACTTATAGGGAAAATGTAATAAGGTTTGAGTTTTGTAATTTGGGGTTGAGATTTGTGACCATGGAAATGAATTAGGTCAATTTCACATTATGGATTTGATCTAATGTGGTGAATGCTAAAGTTAGGTGTCAAATTAAGGATGAGTAATATCCAGTTTAGATAGAATAGTGTTATTTGTCAACTTCTACATGGAATACACTATTTTACACATTAGGTAATGAAAAAAAAAGGGTAAAGGGCATTGGGAATGTGATTCTTAGTATTACATTTTTCCTTTACTATAATTTGCATGTGAATTACTATGACAATGCTTGGCAAAATAAAGTAAGTACTAAACTTTAAAGTTATATATATTTTTTAAACATTCAAAGGATACAACTTTGCTCAAATTATAAAGATATGGATGTTAATTTTGTGTACTCTCTTTGCCAGAGTGCTCATCTTGAGAACATACAAAAACCAAAAAATGTTCCAATAAGGAGCATTTGCAAAGCATGAACACAATCACAACGTTGTCTACAAAAGCTTAAGAAAAGCAAGGGTGAGGTAATTTTGATTAAGCGAAAAGTGTAAGGAAAAATTGTGTCTCAACCTTGCAACTATAATATGATAATATATTTGTTAGAGTCACCAATGGATTCAAGCCTTTGGGATCACCTACAAAACTAAAATATGCCTTCCACAAAAGAGCACCAAGAACAAAAATAATGCCTGATTATGGGAAAAATGGATTACATTGATATTGGACATACAATGTACATATGATGCCTTGCTCATTTAGGCAAGGTTAATAGGTAGGATTAGACAAAGATTGTGACATGTGTCTTAATCCTATACAATGAGATAACTAACATGATAAATATTAATGACCTAGGACACAATAATTAAATGCCAACAGATAAAAGATATGATCTTATGACAACTAAGACCTTCCAGAAAGATTTCCTAGGATCTAAGTTAATTTAAGCATGTGAATAGGACACACTAGTTAGGAAAAATACCTTATTCACACCAATGCCCCCTCTTATGTGCAACTTAGGGAATATAAAATTATTATGAAAATGATGCAAAACATGAGAATTATTATGGGTCTCAAGTATTAGGCCATGTGAGGTATCCATTTACAATGCAATCTCTCACAAATGAAGAAAAAAATAAAACATGGTGGGACATAAATCCTCTATGAAAAGAGATAAATGATACAAACAAATAATAAAAATGGAGGAATCAATGATACCCTCCAAGGATTACATCAATAATAAACATACTAACAATTGTCCCTCCATAGGAAGCAAAGAGAGAGACTATGTAGCCCCCTCATAATATGCAATGTCATATAGAAATGGTGAATGTTTGAAGACAAAACATGATCCAATGCCTACAAACATTTCTCCCTTTGAGAAGAAGATAAACCAAGTACAGATGTAGGAATATTTCCCATTTCAGATAAGAATTGGTAGGAAGTAGAATCTAAATGTATGATGAACGTGTCTTTGAAATCTACTCGTGTCACCAAGTCCTTATTAGATGATGATGTCACAATCGAATTAGGTACATGCCTAATCAAACTAGAAGGTGACAAACTAGGATCAAGTGCTAACTAATGTTGAACAAGATCCAAAGACAAAGATGATGTGATAACAATTGTTCCATGCCTATCATCAAATAGGAGAGATAAACCCTCAAATCTGTCCTCCAAATCTAGTTGGAAATACTTATCAAGTTTTAATCCCACAAGATTAAACTAGAAATACTATGATTTACCTGCTAAAAAGAACCACTTGAATCTCTCAATGAAAAAAAAAAAGAATATAGATGTGTGATCTCAATTGGAGAAGTGAGAGTTGCAAGAGAGGTCTCTTGATCATTAAGACACTCAAGTGTTACATCATATTCAAGCTACTATAAGGTATGATCATAAAAGAGTATATTATCAATATCACCAAGTGGAATGAGGCAATATGATACATGATCATCTAAAAATAGAGGATTATGTGGATCTCCATAGATCTCCCAATTTTTGATCCAAACTATGCATTGGAACTTGATTCCTAAGATACGATTGTAGGTCTCCAAAAAAATGCTTGTAACAATCAATCCTATCATGTGATCTTTTCTATTTCCCTAAACATGTTTATTCCATTTTGTCTCTAGGTCAAGGATGAGTCCATAAAGACAAGGCAAAAGATTGATCCATTTGCAATGTGTTAGGATGTCTTCTTTCCAAGACTCATAATTATCCTTTGTCAAAATAATTACAAAAGGATGAGTTACATAATCCATGATTATAACAACACACCACTTATCAAATGATAAAATAAGAGATAATACATGAAATGGGTCTAAAATCAAGTGATTTCATCAAAACGACACCTTCCTAAGTGCTAGCATGTCCAAGTAATCCTCTAGAATCAAAATATGGTAAAAAATGAATAACATGTACCTAAAGATGAATCTAGAAAAGTGTATGGATGGCTTGAAAGATCTCTTGTATGCCTTTCCAAAACCATAATAATCACAAAAAATAGAGATCATGGATAAAATTTGTGAACTCAAGAGCCAAAAAGTAAGATTTAACTTCAAATAATAATAAATTTAACTATCAATTAGATATAATAATGCAATCTACACCACTAAAAAGTACACAACCAACTTTCTAATGGTATCTCATTTGCAAAAAACCAACTTTTAAAGTTATGAATTTTTGAAAAAGGGTTGAGCTTGGCATGCAACGATGACCCTCTTAGCAATATATATTTGCCAAAAATCAAATTTGTGTAAAATGAATAAATTTTATATGAAAATAGGAATTTTAGGCCTTGTAAATTCAATGGAAGCATCTTTAGGATAAATGTGCTCCAATGAAAACTTGTTCACTAGATCCGAGCTTCGAATCCTAGTTCGCAATTATATCATACAATGGCCAAATTGAGTGAAATAAAAGCTAGACATGACATACTTGGACACTTTAAATTCAATGGTTAGCTTATATTTGCACTAGCATGATCCAAAATGAACATGCAATAGAAAGCCACAAGAAAAACTCTAATGGCTAGGTCCAATTTACACCAAAGTGTACCCAACAAAAGCTCAAGATTGATTATCTCCTAGATTTGGGAAGGGGCTTGTAGATCTGAAGATTTGCTACCATGTTAGAGTCATAAATAGACTCAATCTTCTAAGATCACCTACAAAATCAAAAGATTCCTTCCACAAGAGAGATGTTGGCAATATGTGCATTATGTGTTGTCATTGATGTCAACTTGATGACCTATCATACATGTATAGAGATGAACTAATATAGTTGAAGAGGATAAGAAATGGTTAGATTTATGTAGTTGAAGAGGCCGAGAAATGGTTAGAGAGATATAGTTGAAGAGGTCGAGAAATGGTTAGAGATATGTAGTTGAAGAGGCTGAGAAATGGTTAGAGATATATAGTTGAAGAGGCTAAGAAATGGTTAGAGAGAACATGTTTGAGAGAGATGGATTGACACAGATAAAGACATGGGATCAACATGAATGAGGATTTGCAGATAGTCTGGAAGACCAACAGTTGTATTCATGACACAAGATGATATTAATATAGATCGAATGCATGGTATGCACATTGTAACACATACTTGCACATTTTTTATGCTTTGGATGAGGAGTGCAATCAAATTGATTAGTTTCTACATGTTTTAAGGAGTTAAATGAATGCCAATTGAGTCTTTTTTTATACTTGTGCATTTCAATAAAAGGTGTCTAAGGCATAAACTGTATATTTTCCTAAGTTAGTGACTTTGTATTTTGGTCTGCATTCCTCTGCCTTGCAAGACTTGGCCTTGCAGTTCTAAAGTTGATTTGTTAGTCACCACAAAGGTTTCTTCCAAGATTTTATGTCCTAACATCTTCGATAGGAAGTGTTTGAATTGATTGTTCTCTAGATTGTACTACACTAGTGTAATATGTCTCAGAAGCTTACCAAAATGCTCTGCATTCCTCTAGAGTGGTAGATAAGGTTGTGTGGACTTGGGGATATGATCGGACTAGAGGTATAAGGGGTGTACCATGCAATTTTTAGATGATTTGGTGTACCACATTGCAATATCCTAAGTGTTGAAGTGTCACAGTTAGTCTGGGATGCTCTATTCTCATTAGTTTAGTGGGTTTCTCTACTTGTGCCAACGCATAATGATCAAATACTTCAGGAGATGGTGGTAGGGATATTTTGGATGGTCTAAATTTCTCATATATTTATATACATGAAGTTTCTTGGTCTCTCCTCGGTGGCACAAAGGTATACAATTGGATTTTTGGGTGGTGTTATTGTTGATTGGGATGATAGTCTTGGTTCCTTCATTTTCTTTGGAGGATGTGTTGTGATATTTTTGGGCCTTGTTATGATTTGGGTTGATCTACAACTCATTTTACTTCAATGTGCATATGTAGTATCACATGTTTCATCTAAAGGTCATCTTGGAATAACCTAATTGGTGCTTTGAGATGTTGCAGATGGTATACATAGAAGAAAAACTTATTTGTGATGAGTATCAATTTGGTCAAATGTAGTGATCTGTAAAAAAGGGACTAGAACATATGCATATGATAGATGCATATTCTATAGTAGTTCAATTTCATGTTTTGTAATTCAAACTATCATGTATCCTTCTCTAAGACAACTAGTCTCCTTAGCAGGTCTATGTATCTTTGTATCTTGGTCAAAAAATCCATTAGGGAGTAGTGAGCTTCCTTAGGCAATGAGCTTTAAAAAAAATTATAACACTTGTTCATATATTGTGAGATAGATCTCATCATGGTTTTTCCCTCATTGGATTTTCCACATAAACATTTAGATGTCCTTGTGTTTAATATTGTGGTGCATGTTTTACTTTTAGTTCTTCCTTTTGAAAAATTTGATTGGATTCTTAATCTATAGATCTTTAGGACTTTTGGAAAATGTGATTTGATGCTTAATTGACAAATTGATTATTTAAGTATATGTTGATTCACCCCTTTCTCTCAATATTCTAGTATGCTCAACAAGATAAATGAGAGTAAAAATAAGGCTTGATTATGGGCACAAACGATTTATTGATATTGGACATATAATTTTCATATGATGCCTTGCTTATATAGACAAGGTTGATTGGTAGGATTATGCTAGATTTTTGCATGTGCCTTAATCTTATATAGTGAGATAACTAACATGATAAATCTTAAATGAACTAAGACTCAAGAATTAAACATTAGAAATAAGATAATTTTAAAATAAATTACACCTAGGACCTAAGTTAACTTAAGAATGTGAATAAGACCTTCTAGTGAGATAGTTAGGTAAAATACCTTATTCACATCAACAATATTGAGTCTGAGGGTGAAACTTTATTGTTAGGTCCAAGGGGATGACCCCTCGATGGAGAGTTTGGAGGAATCACCCCTGAAAGTCACTTTTTTATGTAGATATTGTAGAGACTTAAAATTGTTTTAAATTTTATTTAATTAATTATCCCCCTCATAACATAATTGTAGTGACATACAATTGCGACCCTAGCAATTTTTGACTACATTAGGGTCCTCACGCATGCGAACTCGAATCCTCTAGCTTGATCGGAGACAGGAGATTGCTCGGCTTGTGGAAACAACTTCTTCCTTAGCCTCTGCATCACCCCAACCGCATTCTTCCCTAGAGAAAGGGGTAGGACAGGGGCCTGACACCACTGTCCCCCCTCGGATGGGGCATGACCCTTCCTAGAGCATGCATTGTGGGTTGTGCCTCAGGCGGGAAACTCCCCTGATGTTGGCCCATGACAAAATTCAAATCCACTAACATGTATTTAAGGGGCATTCGTCCTCTCATTTGCATAAGTGGAAGTTCAATAAATTGAAGTTGGATAAGATTGGAGTGTCCACAAGCGATCAAGCATTCAAGAGCATTCAAGCATTGAGCATTCTCAAGTCTCCCTTCAAGGCTAGGTGTTGCATTCAAGTCAAGGATTCAGCCATTGAAGAGGAGATTGATTTCAACATTCAATTCCACACAAGCATTTCTATCAACATTGCTACTACAACCTCCCTTGAGGTGATTTATAATTCAGTCTTTCATTTACATCTACTTGCAAGTACTTTCTTTCATTACTTGGTTAATTCCAAAACTGGGGTTTGACCTAAAGGCAAACCCCCAATCCCAACCCATTTTCCTCTCTTTTCTGGTGTAGGTTGCAAGTGCGCAGCTGTACTTTCAGATTCGGGCTTCATTTGCAGAGGCAGAAAAACCCTTTTCGTTTCGTGGATTTTTCGGAGGACCGTGTACATTCTTGCCACGGTCCGGGCAACTTTTCCTCAAATTCACAGGGTGACTTCGTCTTGACATTTTACTAGCCAGATCTAGGTGCACAACTTCATCCCATATCCCGATCTCAAGTTATAATCAGTTCTTTGTCACTTTTGCACTACATAATTCAATCAATTTCCTTTCTAAATCAAACAAGGAAGAGGGGATCATCTTAGCATTCCCAATTCATTCATAATTGAATCTACCATCTTTGTGTGGAGAGATTGAATCTAGTGAATTAGCCTTCTCCCCCTTCCTAATGTAATGGTGAAAACTACTTGAATGGTAATCGATAGCGAAACTATCATCTCTCTTTGAGGGAAAGGGTAGTTTTCCTTCTTGATTTATCATTCACCATTTCCCACCATTACATTATGGTGAACCTGCCATCTTGCATGCTTTCCTTTGAACAAAATTGCATATTTTTCATTTACAAGTTTCAACTTTCTGTAAACTTAGTGGTTAAATCATTCAAAACCCTAGTTTTTAAAATTAAAATTGAACTTGTGATTTGTAAAAATTGCTTGTGAGTATCTTAGATCTGAAAATTGTTTTGATTGTCAAATTCAATTTCCACATTGTCTTGTTCAATTTGCAATTAAAATTTACAAAATCAAGAGGTTACCTGTTAAAACCCTAATTTTCAAAAATCATCTTAAACTTGAGCAAAAATTGGATTTCCCTTTAATTTTTAGAATTCTGTTTTTTCTCAAATTTGTCTTCAATCATACAATTCAAATTTTCAATTTCCCCCCTTTTTCCCAAAATTCAAATTTCAAAATTAAGTGGTTAGGTTATCAAACCCTAATTTTTAAAATTAATTGGATTTTGTTTGAATTTCAAATCAATTTCAGTTACATTCAGATTTATAAACATTTTCCAAGGTGTCCCTATCCATTAGGTTTGACCCTTTTCAAAATTGAATTCAATTCCTCTTTTTTTTCAAAACCCTAATAGGGTCCTATTTTCACATTTGCGCCTTCATTTCGCCCATCTAGAGATCATAAAATTTGCCAATTTTTTGGGGTTAGCTTTAAAATCATCGTAATATCCATCCCTGAAAATCTCAAAAAAAGTTGGTTGGACCATGTGTGTTCCCGCCACGATCCTCGACTTTTTTCCTGAAATTTCAGGAGATTGTATTTAATAGCCTAAATCCGGAAGATTGGCTGATTTTATTGATTTTTGAACCCTCTAGAATCGAAAATACCTTCAAAATTCAATATTTCAACTTTCAAGGATTTTTTTAAAATTAAGAGGTTAATTATAGTCTGCCCTGATTTTAAAAATTCCAATTTTAAAGTTAAGTGGTATTCCCTTGGCCCCAATTTTAAAATTCCAATTTCCTTTCATTGTTGGAAATTGTGTCATTCCCTTCCTCCAACAAAGTTCAAATTGTGTAATCATTATTTCCTTGAATTTTGCATTAATCAATTTTGTAAGCTTTGTTCTACAATTCAAAATTCAATTTTTCCCTCTAGTGCATGAGTTTTACCACTATTAGTCCTATCTATCCTATCCTAGTTAGATGAAGCATTAGAATTAAGGCTTCCCAAGGTTTAATTATCGAGGAGATGGAGCCTAATTTGGGTGACTTCTTTAATGAAGATCATGCTAATTCTTCCCATCCGAATCATGAGCCTATTCACCTCATTGATGGATCCCATGATGAAGAAGAAGCTTTAACTAGGGTTTCTTTAGATCAACTTTCTACATTGGAAAATCAATTTGACAACTTTCAACAATGAATGTCCCAAGAATACCCTAATAGTGAAGCTCTTCCATTAATTGAAGGTCTTAAACGCATGCTTCAAAGTGACAAGAATCAAATTGATATATTGCGTGGCATTGCACATATTGTTGATTCTAATGTCATGCCTATCAAGAGTTGTGTTGAAACCCTAGGTTACTCACAACCTTCAACCCAAGTCAATTCCACTATTCCTTTGACTAATCATATGACCAGTATTCCTACTTTCACATCTAACATCATGGCTACTTCAACTCAAAATGTCATTCCTACAACCATAGGTCACGGGGGAAATCCCTCTTCTTCATTTAATCCTCCATCTTTACCTATGTCTTCCATGAGTGTTCCTATTACTCCTCAACCAATCAGTGTGACACAAGGGGGTAATTCCTTCAACAACTTTATTCCTCCTTTGTGTGTCCCTTTTCCTACCCAATCATCACCAATGCCTACTTATCATAATGTCCCACCACCTTATTCTTAGTCCATGCCTTCTTTCAAGAAAATCGCACCACCTTCTTAATCACCTATGTCTAACATCAATTCTTCTACTGAAATTGTTACTACTTACTAAATTGCCATTAGTTTTATGTCCAAAGTCATTCTATATACTCTAGTCGGTTATTACTACCGAAACATTCAGTTGGTAAGCACAGAGCAGTCGGTTATAGAAGAAAGTAGTCACAGAGCTTAGTATACACTGAGCTGTCTACCGAGTAACACTCTATGTCTACCGAGCAGTAAAAATGATATACCGTGTGAACACACACCGAGTGAAACATGTTACCAGATTCATTGAATCTAGACACATATGGGAAACATGTTACAAGATCGAGGAACAAGGAATCATTATCACTTAGGAAATTGTACCTTAAAGATTTTGTATGATCTTGAGGTGATCTATCCAATGAAATATTTTGTATGGTTATTCATTCGATGAATCATGTTTGTAAGATCAAAGCATGAACAAATCACCGACATAAGAGATCTATTTATACAACATGAATTGAGGATCAGATATATAGGTGTATGAAGCAAGACATGTGTAACATATAAGGAAGCACTGAGTATTGTGACTGTTAGAGACACAAAGGTCACCAAGAAGGATTTCAGAGAACAGTCAAGGAACAAAGTAAACAGAAGGGTTTACCAAGTTAATCTATGGATTACCGAGGTATGCTATAAGCAAGGTAATTTCATTTTGAGCACATAGAATCTGCTACAACATTTCAGATGTGAAGTTGCAGATATTTTGTAAGATTTTGAATGTAATATTTTGAGTTGTAAGAGAAACCTTCACCAGGGTAAAAGACTCTAACAAAGTCTATAAATTGTAAAGCCTTTAACCAGGTGCAACATTTAGTTCAAGTGTTGTAAAATCCTTTAGAAAGGTAGATCTAACAATCTTGATACTCCTAACAGGGTAAGCTATCAGAAATAGCTAAACATGTAGCTCTAACCGAGCAACCTTTATTATTGCAGTAGTGAAGTTGTGGGTGCCATCCCCACAGCAGTTTTTCTCTCTAACCAAGAGTTTCTGCGTAACCAAACTATATGTGTTATGGAGTGAATCATGTATGATTGTTATTTATTTGTTTTAGCATTATATTATGTTACAACAGTTTTTGGTTTATGCTTAACAGTAAAGTTATTGTTGAAGAAAAGATTTGAAGTACTGATTCACCCCTCCCCTCTCAGTACATTAGCTTTCCATATTGGGCCTAACAATTGGTATCAGAGCTTGAATCTTGGAAAAGGGTTTAACTGCCTAAAGAGAAAGATCTTATCAATGGAAGGCTACAAACAATCTTAGAGAATTGTGAATCTTCAAAATGAATTGGATCATGCTAATCAAGTGATTGTTGACATGCATAAACAAATGCAAAGATCACTAAAAGTTAGAAGAAGATTGTCTGATGATTTACAGGATCTCAAGAGCTGGTGGAACAAATTGAGGCATCATCTGAGAACAATAAATCTGAAGAGACTGAAGAAATGATTGGAGCATTGAAAGAAAAGAACAAAGCATTGACTGATCAACTAAAAGCAATGAAAAGAGAACATGAACATTTCAGCACACAGATGACTGAAAATCTTGATGCATTGAGGACAACCGAGGATAAATTAAGAGATCTAGAAAGAGAAAAACAACAGCTTGAAGCATTAGTATCTGAAAAGAATGATGAAATCACAAGGATGACTAGAATTCAACAAAATCTGTCAGATCAATTGGGTTATGCACATCATGAAGCAAATCTGAAAGATGATGAGAATCAAGCATTGAAACTTGAAGTATCAAGGTTGACCGATGAACTTGAAATAGAGAAGAAATCCAAAGAAACATTGAAGAAGAGTTATGAAGCATCAAAGATGTTGGATGAGCAACTTAATACAAAAAGACCCAACAAAGTTGCAAGACTCGGTTACAAAGAAAAAAACTCTATCGAGAAGGGAATCCACACTATTGAGAGAGGAGAATCATCTAAGCACGCTGGAAAAAAAAGAACATCAAAGGAAGGAAGCTTATTTGCAATTACTGTGGAAAACAAGGACATACTGCCAACATGTGCCAAATCAGAAAAGGTAAGCAACCGAATGTCACTAGGTCCAATGGTTATTGTTATAATTGCAATAAATATGGTCACACATCTAACCAATGTAGGACAAAGTCTGCTAGCAATTATCAGAAGGCAAAATTCAAAGGGTTTTGTATAAATTGCAATAGATATGGACATAGTACCGAGAAGTGTTGGTTTAAGCAGAAGAACTGTATGTGGTCTATACACCGAGCAAATGCTAGAGATTACCGAACTCACACAGATCTTAACCGACAGTATACCACAGTACCATGGGATTACAATACAAGGATATGGTGTGAATGCTGTGGGAGATATAGACATATAAGTGCCAACTGCTTTATAAGGTTTAGAATGAACAACCAAAGATCATGGAGAAATCCTGGTATGGCATGTTTTGATCGTCACAAAGTTGGACACTTGGCTAGAGATTGCAAAGATCAACCTAGAGGAGATATTGAAGAAATAAAAAACAAATTCCAGATGATTTGGAAAAAGAAGGAAATTGTGTCAAATGAAGAAAGCACCTTACCTACCGAGTTAGGTGCATCTATTCCAAATTAATCGGTAAAGGTATGAAGGGACTGCATTCTCTCAAGGTTAAATTCTTAAACAGTTCCTATCTTATCATGTACTTAATTCAAAATATGCATAGCTAAATATGCATTAGGAAATTTGAAATTTTATGAAGTCTTTTGGAAGCCTGTTTAGTCAGTAAATGCTGGAAGCCTGTCTAGTCGGTAAATATGGGAAGTCTGGCTACTCGGTAAAAGCATAAAAAGGAAGTGGTATCGAGTGCATTTAATGTTTTCTTACCTAACTGTATGGAGCCCGATAAGGTAAAATTTTGTATTTAACGCTTTTGCGTGGTCATTTTACACTTACCAAGTTTTCAAGAAAGAAGAGCGAAGCAATTCAAGGCGATCAAATCTCTTCCAAAGCGAAATTCAAGGTATTTACATCAATCACAACGCATTGTAAAGCTAGTTTATCGATCATATCAGTTGTGAATATCTATTTTACATTTACTAAGTGGAAAGCGTCTGCCATTTAAAAGTCTTCAAACCCTAAGGATCTTTTGTTAAGTGATTATCCAAAATTTGCAATGGCACATAAGATCCAGAAGCCCATTGTTGTTGAGAACATTGAAAAGCCCTCATTGAAATACCCTCTAACTCCCAAAATAGCATCTGAACCGGATGATAAAACTGCCTTTTCACTCATTCTGGATAGGGTTTTACTAGTTGAGGATGTCAGATTCTTCACTAAGTGTCGTGTTGAGGAACTAGGTCATGTTGAGATCAAGGACACATATGATGAATTGTGTACCAATGGAAAACTAGATAACAAGTTTGAACACATTAAAGTCAAGGGATTGACTGAAGCCCTAACCTACCCGCGAGTCTTCAAACCCCAGTGGGTTAAATTCATTTTGAGTAGAGTTCATGATGACTTCATGTGGTTAGAGGAGCAACCATTCAAGATCACCAAGGAAATCATCCACTTGATCACCGGTTACCCTATTTATGACCATGGCCGAGCTCAGAAAATGATTTCATAGAAGGAATTGATCACTTTAACTGGAGTAGAATCCGATTGCAGAGGTCTAAAACTGAATAATGTCACAGATGCAGAGCTGAAGTTTTCCATTAGAGTCATAGGCTATTGTTTCTTTCAATCAGCAAGGGAAAACAATGTACCCTGTGCAGCAGTCGATTTAGCCTATAAAATTGTGAAGAAAGGTATGAAGATTGATCTATGCGAAGTGTTGTTGAAAAATCTATTTGAAAATCGAAACACCATAAGAAAGCCAAAGAAGAACAACTCGGCTAACACACTGAAGTTTGGATCACTCTTGGTATGCATGTTTTTCTATTTTCAGAAATTTTTTCCATCAGTCGGCAATGTAGTTTGGGAGCTACACCAACCAATCACCCGTCAAATCAATGACTTCATCAAATAGCTAGGTGATAACTTCAATGATATTATGGATGATTATTTTAGCAAGTTTCAAGAAAAGATGCATAACAAGTATAGGATTCCACCCAAGTTAGTGGAGAAATACAAGGATGATATATGCTTTGAAGTAGACACCGACTACTGCTATGTTAATGCCGTAGAACCAAGAACTCAATCTTTGCCACCTATGGGCTATGAGATTGATTTTGACATCACACAATAGTAGATAAATGCTTTTCTTTCTCTACCAAGGCATGCTACCAAGATGAGATACGGTACATATGAAGAAGTTAAAGAGAAAGTTAAAATGAGAATTGTAGTACCAAAGGCTACAAGAAAAGCAACAAAAATGATTAAGGCATTAACAGAGAAATTTGGAGAAGGTTCTTCCTCCACTCCTGTCAAGAGCGTTCAAGTCATAACAGAGGAGGAATCTGAAGCCCAAGAAGCAAGTATTACATTGAGCACTGAGTTGCCAAAAGGGAAAATTTTGAAAAGGAAGAAACAGGATACATCAAAGGTATCACCGACTCCTTTAGTAAAGCGCCCAAACACTAGATCATCTGGAGTGTCACCGAGCAAGAAATAGAAAAGTGTTGCTGTTCCAAAGGTAACAAAAACTTATAAGAAATCTACTTGGAGACTCATTTTGAATAAAGAGTCCAGTGACACCGAATTTGAAGACAAAAGTAAATTTGAGATTTTTAAGAGTAAAAAGGAAGATGTACATAGTGTTGATAACTTTTGTGCTAATCTGAAGCAATATGGTGGATTTGGAGCATTCAAATATGTAAAATATGACTCCAGATTTGATGCAGAAAAGAGACAAATTGAAGAAGCCGTAATCTGCACTCTTCTGAAATTCCGACTGGTCCCATTGGAAGTAACTAATTCCCTTCCAAAAGAATTGTATTTGCATATTGATAACAGGTGGAAATATGCCATGGACTCAGAAAAGAAGATGAGAGAAAGAAGTCTGGTACATCTCTTTCTAGACATGTCGGTAGATGAGATAAGTGAACATCTGAAAAACTACCACACAAACTTCCTAGTCAAGTAAAGAGCCTTGAAACTGATGAATGGTCTTTATCTTGAAGTAGAGAACGAGACCAAGGAAAAGTGGTAGGAAATCTTTCAAATCAAGAATGCTGGTGAGAAAGTTGAAGTTGAAATAGTTGATGTCACTGAGCAAGATCCTGATATCACCGAGCAAGGCCCCGCTGATACTATACAAATTGATGAGGATATCATGGACACCGAGGTACAAGAACAAGAAATGATTGAAGGGAATGCTTATGCCAAACTGGTATCAAGTGAGTCAATTTTGGAATAGGTCAAGTCCTATCCTTCGGTAAGTCAGCATGTTTCAACCGAGACACCTCAGGATACTGAACAAGGAAAAGAGGGTCACAAGTCTACAGAAGGAGAAGCTATTTCTCAGGCCACAGGGGAACAAACTTCTCAAGCCCCTTCTAGCACTGAAAATGTTACAACTGAGACCCAGAGCAAGGATTCACTGAAGGCTACATCCGAGGTTAAAGAAATTGACAAAAGTGTTGCCTCTACCGAGCAACCTACCGAGGGTCAACAAGCCTCCCAAGCCATTGTATTAGTTCAACCAGTGAAAAACTCCTCATCTAAAGAAAAGAAAATGAAAAAGTATAGTTGCAAGTTAGATTTGTCAAAACCAATGGTGTTGCCAAATGTAGACATATCCAAATTAAAAGGGCAAGCACTTATTGAATTTGGTGAACTATGCAAAGCCAAAGCAGAACAAGAGAAGCAAATGGCTATACAAAAGAAAAATAGAGTGCTTCAGAAGGTGAAAGCACTATTAACAGATATGCTACCTGAATCTATAGTGACAAAAGATGCAACCATCCATGTTCAACTGGATGAACTCCTAACTAAAATAGAGACATCTGGAGTAGACGCATCTGAATACTTGAGCAAGTTGAAGGACAAAGAGCTCACTGCAAAAATGATTGAAGAGGTACAGAAAGCCATTGCTATTGGCAAAGTAAAACTTGTCAAATTTATTGTTGAGTTGTCCCCTCAACTCAAGCACATTCTTTCTTTATTTCAGAAACTCTGTACATTTTCTTTATTCATTAAAGATATCAAGAATAAAACAGAAGTGATTGAGAAAGAGATCACTGATCTCTCCCATACATTGACCACTGAGCCAAATTCTATTCAGAATTTCTATACCAAGTTACAAAAGCTCATGGCTCAACAATTGGAACTTAGGAATGAAGAGCACAAAATAAGGATGGACATTATGACTCTTCAAACATTATTTATTCCACACTTGTCCTCCGTCCAAGAATAGATCAACAAGGCTACCTCTTTATCCACTTAGCCAGAGGGAAGCACTTTAGATGGACTGATTTCATTATTAGCTGATATTACAACTCATAATTCACTCATGGATAGTGTCAAGGATGCCCTCTTTGCCACTCTCACCAATGCAAGGACAAAGTATAAATCCATTTTTGACCAGTTGCCTCCACCGAATGGTAACTAAGTTTTGATGTTTGTCAAAAAGGGGGAGTATAGTATATAGTGTATATAAGATAATTTTGACAGGGGGAGCAGTGAACCGAGTAGAGAACTGAGCAGTAAGTATAGAATTTGATCACAACGCATGAACAATCAGAGTTATGAACAATATATTGATAAGGGAAGTATATCTGAGTATACTATTTCATTGACAAATGTATATACTGTCAGTTTAGTCAAATTTTCTAAGTATATAGATTTTTGAGTTATGACTTTGAAAGAAGTTTTGTCAAACATCTCAACTAATGTCAAAAGGGGAAATTGTTACTACTTACTAAATTTCCATTAGTTTTATGTCCAAAGTCATTCTATATACTCTAGTCGGTTATTACTACCGAAACATTTAGTCAGTAAGCACAGAGCAGTCGATTATAGAAGAAAGTAGTCATAGAGCTTAGTATACATCAAGCTGTCTACCGAGTAACACTCTATGTCTACCGAGCAGCAAAAATGATATACCGAGTGAACACACACTGAGTGAAACGTGTTACCAAATTCATTGAACCTAGACACATATGGGAAACGTGTTACAAGATTGAGGAACATGGAATCATTATCACTTAGGAAATTGCACCTTAAAGATTTTGTATGATCTTGAGGTCATCTATCCAATGAAATATTTTGTATGGTTATTCATTTGATGAATCATGTTTGTAAGATCGAAGCATGAACAGATCACCAACATAAGATATCTATTTATACAACATGAATTGAGGATCAGATATATAGGTGTATGAAGCAAGACGTGTAACAGATAAGGAAGCACTGAGTATTGTGACTGTTAGAGACACAGAGGTCACCAAGAAGGATTTCAGAGAAGGATTTTAGAGAACAGTCAAGGAATAGAGTAAACAAAAGGGTTTACTGAGTTAATCTATGGATTACCGAGGTATGCTATAAGCAAGGTAATTTCATTTTGAGCACATAGAATCTGCTACAACATTTTAGATGTGAAGTTGCAGATATTTTGTAAGATTTTGAATGTAATATTTTGAGTTGTAAGAGAAACCTTTAATAGGGTAAAAGACTCTAACAAAGTCTATAAACTGTAAAGCCTTTAACCAGGTGCATCATTTAGTTCAAGTGTTGTAAAATCCTTTAGCAAGGTAGATCTAATGATCTTGATACTCCTAACAGGGTAAGCTATTAGAAATAGCTAAACATGTAGCTCTAATCGAGCAACCTTTATTATTGCAGTGGAAGTTGTGGGTGCCATCCCCACCGCAGTTTTTCTCTCTAACCAAGAGTTTCTGCGTAACCAAAATATATGTGTTATGGAGTGAATCATGTATGATTGTTATTTATTTATTTTAGCATTATATTATGTTACAATAGTTTTTGGTTTATGCTTAACAATAAAGTTATTGTTGAAGAAAAGATTTGAAGTATTGATTCACCCCTCCCCTCTCAGTACATTAGCTTTCCATATTGGGCCTAACATAAATGACAATTAACAGTCTTGCTCAAACTGTGTCTTCCTTACAACAACAAATTGCTTCCATGAGTCAATCCAAGTTTAGTGTGCCCACCTTTGATGTTGTGATCCCACTTTCTCTTTGATGAATAATGATGAACAACAAATACCCTAATCAGTACTGAGAGGGGGGGGGAGTGAATAAGTACAAACAAAAAATTTCTCAACAACTTATCAAGTTAAAACAATACCAACCAGTTTTTTTCATCACTGAACTTAACCATGGCAATACCGGTTAAACACAGTAAGACTTCAGACAACATAAACTGATAAGTCTGATCACTTCAAATACATTCAATACTTGATAACAACTTCACCCATAAACATATGCATTTGGTATACCAGTAATACCATAACCTATTAGCTCTGCATGCATAATCACTAAAATATAGAATACTTAATCATAACATGAAAAATGCACAACTCATGACACACAAATTTTTCACATGGAAACCCAAATGGGAAAAACCACGGCGGGGATGAGTACCCACAAGCTTGTTTTAAACTCTTTTGAAGCTCGCTCTGTTAGGAGCCTAGTCTGGTTAAAGACTTTACAATAAGGTTCTGCTAGGAACCGATCCTGTTAAAGATCACCCTGTTAAGGGATGGTTATATACCCTGTTAAAGGTTACCTATCTAGAGGATTTGAAGAACTCAATGATCTTGAGTAACCTAGTTAAAGGATTTATAATAAGCCCGTTAAAGCTACCCGGTAAAGGGATTTTCCAACTGTTGAAATGGTTAGAAGAAAACAGGTAAAACTCTGATCTAATAATAACACTACAGGCCAAGGCAAATCCTTTTCAGTTCCTCTCTTTTGCAATCACACTCTACAATTTTCCTCTTACTGGTCTGGCAAGTATCTCATCACTTGGATACACATACAACATTTTCCAAAACAACAAACAATAACAAAAACCATTGACCTTATAGGCAACAATTAGGTCGGTAGCATAAAACCTAAACCCTAAGCATTTAGGTTTACAATACAAGCGGTCCAACCCTGACCATCCAAACACTTTGCATAGAGAAATACAATCTTAAACAGATCACAAGACAATTTGCATTGTTCATTCTTCATCGCATATGGGAATCAGTAACCCATCACGCTCTCTTCTCATACCACCAAGAAGAATGTTCAATCCCAAGGTAGAATTTTAATGCAGTCGATCTTCTCATGCAAGATCCTCAAGAAAATTCTTCACGTGCACAAGGCTGACGTGGTACCTCGATCTCATTCACATCTCTTAGCTAACTCATCACAAGATGTCTTCGGTTGCATCACACAAGTTGGATTACCAAACCGGAAACCCTAGAGCTGAGACTACCAACCGGTAGTCACACTTAGTGAAACCCCGACACCGGTTCACTACATATCTTCATACCGGTTCACCGTCTTCTTCTAATCTACATACCAGTTCACTTTCACTTATTGACATCAATGACAACATATATTATCATCATATCATCATGCCAACAATATCGAACAATCTCCCCCTTTGGCATTGATGGCAATACTCAGTGTAGCATTGTAACTATAGACATCGTAGACCAGTGTATCTACATTAACATATATCTTCTCCCCATACATTAGATATCTTCTCCACATAACTCATTAGATATCTTCTCCCCCTTTGACAACAATGCCAAAGTGGAGGAACAAGCTTCCATTCTCTATTATGCTGCTCCCCCTATGGAGTAGCATCCTTCAACACATCAATCCTGAAAGATTTGACACTGTAGTTCCTGACTGATGCGGAGCACACAACTTTAGTTGACTTCATGAAGGGGCAGAACCCCTAATTCACCTCTCAAATAGGTAAATATAGTCTTCGGTAAGGGCTTTGTGAATATGTCTACTAGCTGTTCCTTACTGGAAACATGTTGTAGTACAACCTCCTTATTCTGAACTTTCTCTCTCAAGAAGTGATACTTAAGCTCAATGTGCTTAGTTCTAGCATGCAATACCAGATTCTTGGAAATATTTATTGCACTTGTGTTGTCACAAAATATATTCACCGGTTCAGAAACAGGTACTTTGAAACCTTCCAATACATGTTTCATCTAGATTGCTTGAGTGCAGTTCATAAATGCTACCACATATTCTGCTTCAACTGTAGACTGGGAAATACAACTCTGCTTCTTACTCGTCCATGATACTAATCTTCCACCGAGAAAGAACACTCAACCAGTTGTGCTCTTCCGGTCATCCACATTACCTGCCTAATCGGCATCAGTATACACTCTGAGATTGAAGTCACCATTATATGGATACCACAATCCATAGTCAACTGTTCCTTTCAGATATCTAAGAATCCTCTTGATTGCTACCAAGTCGGATTCTCTAGGATATTTCTAAAATGAGCTACTATGCCCACTGCATGAGCAATATCTGGTCTGCTGTGCACCACATAGTGCAACTCACCGATCATTGACTGGTACTCTTTCTCATTCGCCAACGCTGAATTATCTTCCTTAGTCAGTTTACAACCGGTCACCATTAGTGTACCAACCGGTTTTCTCTCCTCCATGCTAAAAGTCTTCAATACCTCTTTGACATACTTGGATTGGGTAATAAAGATACCCTCTTTCATTTGCTAAATCTGTAAACCAATGAAGAATTTTATCTCCCCAATCAGAGACATCTCAAACTCTTTCTTCATTACATCTGCAAATGCATGGCTTATTTCATCATCTCCTCCAAAGATTATGTCATCTGCAAACACTTCACAAATCAAAATCTGATCACCTTCTGATTTCAAGTAGATGTTGCTATCTTCACTTGTTCTCTCAAATCCAATCTTCACAAGATGAGAGTGTAATCGTTCGTACCATGCCCTTGGTGCTTGTTTTAATCCATATAGGGCCTTGTATAATCTACACACCATGTCACTATCTTATGATAGGGCAAACCCATCTGATTGGTCTATATATACTTCCTCTTCAAGGATTCCATTCAAGAATGCAGACTTCACATCCATCTGATATACCTTGAATTCCTTAAATTCTACAAATGCAAGTAACATTCAAACACCTTATAGTCTAGCCATAGGGGCAAATGTTTCTCCATAGTCTTCTCCCTCTTCCTAAGCATATCCCTTGCATACAATCCTAGCCTTGTTCCTTATAACTATACCCTCTTCACTCAGTTTATTTTTGAAGACCCATTTGGTACCAATGACATTCTTGTGTTCATGTCTGGGTACCAAAGACCATGTTGCATTCTTTTCAATCTAATCTAGCTCCTCTTCCATTTCCTTAGTCCAATCTTCATCTGTAAGCGCCTCTTTAATAGTCTTAGGCTCCAATTTGGAGATCATGCAAGAGTTCTCCTTCACCTTCTTCTCGTGAGTATCCTTGTATCTTTATCTCCTATGATCTGCTTCGGATCATGATGTAATTTCACATATCTAGGAATGACTCTAACTGGTTCTTATTTCTTTTCCTCTTCTCCTTCTTCTCCATCTTCTTCTTCTCCTACCGTAACTTCTACCAGTACAGGAACACTGAGATCTTGGTTTGTTTCTTTTATAACTGGTTCCCAGAAAGCTATTCCCGGTTCACCTTCCACTTGCTCGCTACTAGTTCCCTCAGATTTCTTAGGGGATTCATCAACCTTGACATTGATGCTCTCAACAATCTTCTGAGTTCTGTTATTATAGCACTTGAGGGCTTTGCTCTTAGTGGAATATACTAGAAATATTCCTTCATCACATTTAGCATCAAATTTGCTCAAATGCTCACCTCTCTTGATATAACACTTACTCCCAAATACCTTAAAGTAACTCACAGTGGGAGTCTTCTCGGTCTAGTACTCATAAGGGGTTTTATCTTTGCCTTTCTTGATAAGTATCCGGTTCATTGTATAGACTGCAGTGCTCACCGCTTCTCTCCAAAAAGTGTGAGCAACCTTTCCTTGGATTAGCATTGTTCTCGTTGCTTCAACTATAGTCCTGTTATGCCTTTCTGCTATGATGTTCTGTTGTGGTGTCCTAGGGGCAGACAATTGCCTTTTGATGTCGTTCTCTTCACAGTACTTGTTGAATTCATCAGAAGTGTATTCTCCTCCTTGATCGGTTCTTAGGCACTTTATCCTTTGGCCACTTTCCTTTTCTACTAATGCTCTAAAGGCTTTGAACTTTCCAAATTCTTCAGACTTGTGTTTCAAGAATGTGACCCACATCATTCTTGAGCAGTCATTAGTAAGAAACATAAAATATCTATCTCCCTGAATACTTCTAGTTTTCATAGGACCACACAAATCAATATGCACAAGATCAAGTAAATTCTCTGCTAAAAAAGATTTACCTTTAAAATTTGAGGAAGACATCTTCCCTAGTTGACATTCTCTGCACAAAGAATTCTTAGGTTTGTTCAGCAAAGGCAATCCTCTTACCACCTCGATTTTACCGGCTTTAACAATATTGTCAAAGTTCATATGATAGAGTCTCCTATGCCATATCCAACTATCATCAAACTTAGCCATCAAACATTGACTAATCTTGGCATTCAACTGAAATCGGTTACCTCTGGTCTGCTTACCGGTGGCAATAAGTTCACCACTCTTTCCAATTATACTGCAGATTCCACCTTTGAACTTCAGAGTGAGTCATTTGTCATTCAGCTGAGAAACACTTAAAAGGTCATGCTTTAGACCTTCTACCCAGTAGACATCATCTGCACTGCTCTTTCCATTCAGTGATATGGATCCTTTGCCTTTTACCAAGCATGGTGCATCGTTGCCAAATCTGACAACACCTCCATCATATTCTTCTAGAGACAGAAATGTTCTCCGGTCACCAGTCATGTGGTGAGAACACCCACTATCTATAATCCACTCATTGGAGTTGTCAATGCGTGAGACAAGGGTTTTCTTGTCAGACACTTCTTCCTTTACAACTATAAACACTATATCTTCACTCTCTTCATCCTCTGATTCTTCATCAGTAACACCTTCATCCACAACAACAAGACAATTTCTTCTATTTCCTCCTTTATACTTTCTAAACCTCTCCAGTTTATCCTTATTATCACTGTTAGGACAATTAACAGCTATATGTCCTATCTAGTTGCATGAGAAACATTTTAAAGGAAGCTTACCTCTATATTTACCAGTTCCTTTCGGAAGTCTTTTAGCAAGAAGAGCTTCAAACTCCATCAGAATCTCTTCATCATCCATATCTTTGCATTGTCTAGATTCATAACTGGTACTTGCTTCTTTTCCTTTTCTGGTTGGTGCAAGAGATGCTCTAAAAGCTGACTCATTCTTTTGAACACTGCCATCATAGCTATTCAACTCATATGTAGTCAACTTTGCAATGATAGAGTCTAAGGATACCTTGGTTTTATCAATAGACCTTAGTTCTTGGATAGCAGCAACTCTGATTGCATAGATTGGTAACAATGATCTCAAGACTTTACTAACAACGGTGGCATCCTCAATCGTTCCACCAACACTTTTGATATCTCCAACCATAGTCTTAATCCTAATGCCATATTGCTGAATGGTCTCTCCTTCAACCATCCTCATGTCTTCAAATTTTCCACTAAGGCTCCCTTCCTTAGCTTTCTTTACATGCTCATCACCACCATAAATGGTTTCCAGTGCATCCCATATATCCTTAGGAGTGTCCTTGTCTTGTACATCAATAAACTTAATATCTGATAGGCTGCTAATAAGGGCTTCCATGACTTGCCCATTTTCCTGAATCTCTCTCTTCTGATCATCGGTCAGAGTGCCAGTGGGAATCGCATAGGCATTCTCAACATAGCTCTAGTGTTGAGCACCCATACTCTTGATGTAAGTCTTCATTCTGTCCTTCCATATCTTGAAGTTATCTCTATTAAACTTAGGACCTTCCCTCTTCATCATTACAACATGATCTTTTACCTCAAGTGGTTAAGCTTATATCACCGAGGACCTAGAGTTGCTCTGATACCAATTGATGAATAATGTTGAACAACAAATACCCTAATCAGTACTCAAAGGGGGGGGGTGAATCAGTACAGACAAAAACTTTCTCAACAACTTATCAAGTTAAAACAATACCAACCAGTTGTTTTCATCATTGAACTTAACCATGACAATACCGGTTAAACACAGTAAGACTTCAGACAACATAAATTGATAAGTCTGATCACTTCAAATACATTCAATACTTGATACCAACTTCAACCATAAGCATATGTATGTAGTATACCAATAATACCATAACCTATTAGCTCTGCATGCATAATCACTAAAATACAAAATACTTAATCATCACATGAAAAATGCACAACTCATGACACACAAATTTTTCACGTGGAAACCCAAATGGGAAAAACCACGGTGGGGATGAATACCCACAAGATTGTTTTGAACTCTTTTGAAGCTCGCTTTGTTAGGAGCCTAGTCCGGTTAAAGACTTTACAATAAGGTTTTGTTAGGAACCGATCCTGTTAAAGATCACCCGATTAAGGGATGGCTATATATCCTGTTAAAGGTTACCTCGCTAGAGGATTTGAAGAACTCAATGATCTTGAGTCACCCGGTTAAAGGATTTACAATAAGCCTGTTAAAGCTACCCGATAAAGGAATTTTCCAACTGTTGAAATGGTTAGAAGACAACAGGTAAAACTCTAATCTGATAATAACACTACATGCCAAGGCAGATCCTTTTCAGTTCCTCTCTTCTGCAATCACACTCTGCGGTTTTCCTCTTACTGGTCTGGCAAGTATCTCATCACTCAGATACACACACAAAATTTTCCAAAACAACAAACAATAACAAACATCATCGACCTTATAGACAACAATTAGGTCGGTATCATAAACCTTAAACCCTAAGCATTTAGGTTTACAATACAAGCAGTCCAATCCTGATCGTCCAAACACTTTGCATAGAGCAATACAATCTTAAATAAATGACAAGACAATCTGCATCATTCATTCTTCACCGCATATGGGAATCAGTAACCCATCACACTCTCTTCTCATACCGCCAAGAAGAATGTTCATTCCTGAGGTAGACTTTTAATGCAGTCGATCTTCTCATCCAAGATCCTCAAGAAAATCCTTCACTTACACAAGGCTGACATGGCACCTCGATCTCATTCACATCTCTTAGCTAACTCATCAAAGGATGTCTTCGGTTGCATCGCACAATTTGGATTGCCAAACCAAAAACCCTAGAGCTGAGACTACCAACCGGTAGTCACACTTAGTGAAACCCTGACACCAGTTCACTACATATCTTCATACTGGTTCACCAGCTTCTTCTAATTTGCATACCAGTTCACTTTAACTTATTGACATCAATGACAACATACATTATCATCATATCATCATGCCAAAATATACAACACTCTTGATATTGTTAAAGCCATGCCACCTAAACATGTTGAGATCCCTCAATTGGAACTCTATAATGGAAAAGGTGATCCTCTTACTCATGTCAAAACATTTCAAACCTTGTGTGCTGATTTTTCTTATGATCAACAATTGCTTGCAAAAATGTTTACAAGAACACTAAGAGATAAGGCCTTACAATGGTATTGCTCTCTACCTTCTTATTCTATCACTTCTTTTCAACAATTAGCAAATGCTTTCATCCAACAATTTCAAAACAACATTGGTCCTAAAATCACTTTGACTGATTTAATGCATTGTAAACAAGGTATTAAAGAAAAAGTGACTGATTTCATTGGTAGATATAAGCATTTGCATGCTCAAATTTCTTTTCATGTACCTGATAATGATATTCAAAGAATTTTCATTTCTAATTTGCAAAATGATATCAGGGAAAACCTTCTTTTGTCTGAGTTTACTTCCTCTCCGCAGTTGTACGCAACACTCCACAATTATCAATTGGTTGTGAGTCAAATGGAGCAATCCACTCCTATGGCTCCGAGTGGTAAGGGGGAGAGTGTTCAACAACCATTTGTGAAGTTTAAACCAACAAAAAGCTTCATCAAGTTCAATGATCCAATCAACAACAACCATGTGAATGCTACAATAGGTGTGCCTTCTATTTCTATTTTTTTCCAAAGAGAAAGACAATTTACTTTCTTGAATGAATCTTTACATAGTATTACGTCTCAGTTGTTGCACATAAATGTTATCAAACTTCCTCCTATAAAATAGATTGATCCTTCCAAACTTGCATCTCCTTATTTTGATAACAATTCATTTTGCCAATTTCATCGTCAACCTGGTCATGATACTAAGAAATGTTTTACATTAAAAAATAAGGTTAAGGACTTGAGTGATAATAATACTATATCTGTGGTAGGTGTGAATGATAAAGGGATTAAATCATTTTCTCCTCCTAATCAAAATCTTAATATTTTCATTGATCCCTTGCCATCTCATACCTCTAAGGTTATTGAGATTGTGCCTAATTCTCTCACTTATGAGGAATTCACCTCTATGGCTCCAAACTTGGTTAATATGGTAGAAACACAGGATATGCCTAAGGATCCTTGTATTACATTTGACCCTAGTGAGACCATTCGAGAACCTGACGACCCTTTATACATAGTTGCAAAGGTTAAGGATATCCCTTGTTGTGGTGCCCTGATTGATCCCTCTTGTATGGTTAATGTCATACCTGAAGAGTATCTTTTTACTTTACGATTGCATAAACCATTTTATGATGCTTCTAATGTGGTTGTGAAGTTATTTGATGGATTCTCTTGTCCTAACATTGGTTCTATCACTCTTCCTATTGAAATTCATGCTATGTCCATGGATGTTGACTTTGTTATCATACCATCTTCTGAGCAATTACATGTGAAGTTGGGCTATCCTTGGCTATCTTCCATGAATTCTATTTATTCTCCAATACACAAGTGTCTTAAGTTTCCTCACAATGGATAAATTATAACCATGAACCATAGCTTATTTCCTCCATCCAAAAGAAGCCCCGGTGTTCCCATTGATCTGTTTTGGCCTAAACAATTTCAATCTCTTCCATCAAGGAGCGATGCTCTTTTTCAATCTTATAAAAAATGGAAGAACTATATGATCTTATCCTTAAGTCAACCTAGATCACCAACACTTGACATTCCTATTATTCTTCAAGATGAGGTTCTTCCCCTCTCGGATATAACTAATCTCCCTCCTAAGGAAGACTGTGCACCTATGCCTATGGATGTGACTTTACCTTCTCTTAAGGAGAATAAAAATATTCCTCCTAAGGTTAGACCTATACCTCCTCCTCATGATGAGCCTGGTCTCCTTCCTACACCTAATATTCCTCCCTTCTATGGCGCAGTTCCACCTCCTTCCTCTTATCGAGAGAAGAGGCCTGCTTCTCCTATTGTTCAACCAAAAAGACCTCAACCTAAACCTTCAACTATCAAGGAGAGAAGCATTCCTAATCGTTCAAATGTTCCTCCTCCTTCTCAGCCTTCCACTAAGAATTGACAAAATTGTTGTGCGAGAGAACACCGACGAAGACGTCGTGTTCGAGATCATGAAGCTATTCCTCAAAATACTCAATCTCCTCAGGATCCAACAGTTGACATGACTCCCTTTTCTCCTCAGCAAGATGTTCAACTAGCATCTCCAAATCATAAGTTGCATAAAACATGTGAGGGTTTTACTCCTATTCGTGTTCTTGCTCCTCTTTCTTTAAACTTTGATGAAGAAATGGGTGAAAATGTTATTCATAATGGCAATACAACTCCTAATGCTTTTGATAGTGAGTATGAGTATGTTGATGTGGACAAACATTTATCAGATAAGTTTTCAAAAACCCTAATTCTATCTCCTCGAATCAAACAAAGTGACTTACAACATGAGCATAGTCCTTGTTTGGATCTTGTGATAGCTCCCTCTGTTGTGCTTTATATTGCTCCTCTGGTGTGTTGCTCGCTTTCCCGAAATAGTGATCAACAAGATCGGGAGGTGGGTGTCGTGCTAGATTAGAAATATTAGTATTGTAGATCTCTCTCTCTCTCTCTCTCTCTCTCTCTCTCTCTCTCTCTCTCTCTTTTGTGACCATTCTTCTATGCGTATCCCTGTATTTCTGTTGTTCCCTTAATGTCTACTTGGGGACAATGCAAAGCATTGAGATATTTTTTGGTCTCTTTCATGTTGACTCAAAAGACATCCTCTCTTACCTTTCTTCTAAGGTAGTGTTCTTCTTTGGGGAATGAATATTACTATATGCATATACATACATGATATACATGAGTTATCATACAACAAATTGACCCTGAGGAAAGCGACACTACCTCATGTTTTGTGTTCATTATCCTTGGATTTATTCTTCGATTGGGGGCTAAATCCTTGCGATAACATGCTCCTTCCATCTCTCTCTTGGGTGTATCCTACCTTAAAGCCATCACTCCCGATAAGGCGCGTGCGATCACTTTAATGTGGGGCATACACTCCGCTCATACTTTCCTTCTTATGATACTTAGAATTACTTAGTGAACTTTGTTTTTTCTTTGTGATCTTTAGTATCCTTGCTTTCATGACTCATAGTGAAGGGAACTTTGCTACTTCCAGTCATGGTTCTCCCCTTCTCGATCTTCCCTTTTACTTTTTCAATCGAAATTGTAAGATCCTAAGTCCAGTGGGGGCTTGGCGCATCTTGCCTCCTTGACATTGTAAAAGTCTTTCAATATTGTTTCATTGTACTTTACCGATAGTATTAGCATACACTTATACTCCCGCTAAAGTGGGGGTTAAATGTAGTGTCATAAAATTATGACCCTAGCAATTTTTGACTATATTAGGGTCCTCACGCATGTGAACTCAAATCCTCTAGCCTGATCGGAGACCAAAGATTGCTCGGCTTGCAGAAACAACTTCTTCCTTGGCCTCTGCATCACCCTGACCACATTCTGCCCTGGAGAAAGGTGTAGGATAGGGGCGTGTCGCCACTATCCCCCCTTCGATAGGGGAGTGGCACCCTTTTCCTCCTAGGATAGGGGTGTGGCACCCCTATCCCTACCTTATTTTGGGGTAGGTGCCTTGCTAGAGCATGCATTGTGGATTGTGCCTCAGGTGGGAAACTCTCCCGATGTTGGCCCATGACAAAACTCAAATCCACTAACATGTATTTAAGGGAAATTTGTCCTCTCATTTTCATAAGTGGAAGTTCAATAAGTTGAAGTTGGATAAGGTTGGACTGTGCACAAGCGATCAAGAATTCAAGAGCATTCAAGCATTCAAGCATTCTTTTCCAGCATTGAGCATTCTCAAGTCTCCCTTCAAGACTAGGTGTTGCATTCAAGTCAAGGATTCAACCATTGAAGAGGAGATTAATTTCAACATTCAATTCCACACAAGCATTTCTATCAAAATTGCTACTATAACCTCCCTTGAGGTGATTTACAATTCAGTCTTTCATTTACATCTACTTGCAAGTACTTTCTTTCATTACTTGGTTAATTCCAAAACTGGGGTTTGACCTAAAGGCAAACCCCTAATCCCAACCCATTTTCCTCTCTTTTCTTTGTGTAGGTTGCAGGTGCGCAACTGTACTTTCGAATTCGGGCTTCATTTGCAGAGGCAGAAAAACCCTTTTCGTTTCACGGATTTTTCGGAGGACTGTGTACATTCTTGCCATAGTCCAAGCAACTTTTCCTCAAATTCACAAGGCGACTTCATCTTGACATTTTACTGCCAGATCCATGTGCACAACTTCATCCCATATCCCGATCTCAAGTTATAATCAATTCTTTGTCACTTTTGCACTACATAATTCAATCAATTTCCTTTCTAAATCAAACAAGGAAGAGGGGATCAACTTAGCATTCCTAATTCATTCAGAATTCAATCTACCATCTTTGTGTGAAGAGATTGAATCTAGTGAATTAGTCTTCTCCCCCTTCCTAATGTAATGGTGAAAAGTACTTGAATGGTAATCGATAGCGAAACTATCATCTCTCTTTGAGGGAAAGGGTAGTTTTCCTTCTTGATTTATCATTCACCATTTTCCCACCATTACAATAATTAATCCCATTAATTATATTTTCCTCTCTTTCTTCTTCTATTATTAATTAAAGCATATTTAATTAATTATTATCCCCCTTGCATAATTAATTTATCAATTAATTATGTCTCCCATTTATTCTTCTAAGGTTTGATTTATTTTAACAAATCAACACTTTAGCTGAAATTCCAATATTCCTCTAATCTAGATTAGTTAATTAATTCCTAATAAATTAATTGACCCCCTTGATTCCTAAATTCATTAACATTTTCCTGCAATCTAAAAAATAACCCATTAACATTTATTGTAATTTTTAATTCCTTACACCTACCCATGTCCACATGTGACTACCTCTCTTAAATGCCTTGCATGCACATGTCACTTTCAAATATCCACCTCACCTTTTGACCAATTTTTTTTTTGTGTTCACATGTGTGAGGATTGTTCTTCCCAACACACTTTCCTGTTTGCACCATTTGTCACCTCCTCCCCCCCACATCTCTCTCACTTTGCCATTTTTGTGCTCACTTGTCATCTTCATGTTCTTCCCAAGATGTGAGCACATACCTTGCCTTCTTCCCCATGAAAATTGTTTTACCCAATGCCTCCACCTTGTGATACTTGTCACAAGGTTATGAACTCAATCCAACTCATGTACTCTCCTTAAATCTCAACCCTTCATCAACTTTCAATCCTCACCATCCATTTTTCTTCCAATAATCTATAAATTCACTCATTATCATACTCTTATTATGTCAAAATTGCCATAGATCCACTTTCATGCTAGCATTATGCTACCAATTTGATCACTATTATCATCCTTATGTTATGCAATTGGAGTACAATCCACATACTATTCCAATCCAAGAGAAAATCAAGTGATGAAGGGTACAATCACTTTGGATCAATCCATGGTGAATGATAGTAACAAAAGATTGGAAACAAGTATTTGAGACTATAATAGAGATAAAAAAGAGTGTGATAGAAAGATCCTTGAAGGTTTTTCTCCTTATCTAAGGTTGTGCTTATAGCATGGTCCTAGACCAAGTTTCCCACATAGCTCATTTTAGAGATGTAGTTTCATCCTCCACTATAATTGACCCATGATATTTGCTCGCTTGTACTTATGTGAGCACATAGAAATGGGATCATGCTAAAAAAACCTATTGACTTCCTTTCATTAGTAGTTATGACTCATCATTAATACAAGTAAAGATTGAAAACACTAAAAGCATAATACAAATTTTGATACTATTGACATTGAGATTGATGTTGATGTAGATGAGTGTTGTTCTTATGAATGCTTTATCTAATAATCCTATATTATATAAGATATTGTCCTTAAATAAAAATCCTAAACACACAACTCAAACCATCAATAAACAAGCAAACACCAAAAAAAATTCAATTCAATTTAAAAACTAAATTAAAGACACATTTATTCTAAGAACATAAATAAAATATTTTTAATCAAATCTAACTCAAGAATCCTAAAGCTTAGCACCATCCTTGATAACTTGCCAAAAATGACTGGTCTCTACCGTTAGGGTGCCCAAGGGAGTAACCTAGTGTCCTAAGAAAAGGCTCATTTCATATAAATAACATTGATCCATCTAATCTTTTTGTGTTTCTAGACCCTCATTTTTAAGCTTAAAAATTGAGGGTTTGGAAGTACAAGCTTAAAAATGAGATTTTGGAAACACAATAAGCTTAAAAATCTCATTTTTAAGCTCGTGGCTTCCAAAAGTCTCATTACTTAGCATGTTGTGTTTCCAGAACCTCATTTTAAATCTTGTGCTTCCAAACCCTCATTTTTGAAGCTTAAAAATGAGATTTTTAAGCTTATTGTTTTTCCAAAATCTCATTTTTAAGCTTGTGCTTCCAAACCCTCATTTTTGAAGCTTAAAAAATGAGGATATAGAAACACAACATGCTTTAAAATATCATTTTTAAGCTCATGGTTTTGAAAAGTCTCATTCCTAAGCTTGCTTTGTTTCTAGATCCTCATTTTTAATCTTCAAAAATGAGGGTTTGGAAGAAAAAGCTTAAAAATGAGGTCGTGGAAACACAACAAGATTAAGAATGAGACTTTTGGAAACCACAAGCTTAAAAATAAGATTTTAAGCTTATTGTGTTTCCAAAATATCATCTTTAACCTTGTGCTTCCAAACCTCATTTTTTAAGCTTAAAAATGAGGGTCTAGAAACACAAGCTTAAAAATTTAAACATCTTAAAGGATATGTCATGAGGATCATTTTTCATTTTTGCCATAATTTAATCTTAAGGTGGATCATTGGATTCATCTTTGAAGGATATGTCATGAGAAATTTAATTTTGAAATCAAAACATCCAAAATAAATTACTATACAATTAGTTTTCTACATTCAAATATTTAACTAGAATTTTGGTGTCTTTGCAAAATGACATCTCTGCTCACAGTTTGACATTTGTGCCTTTTGGCATTTGTGCACACAAATCAGTGTCTCTGCCTAGTTAAACTAAATTTTTTGTTTTGTAGAATATTTTGTTTGGTTAGTCCATTTTATTATGTTTTTTCCCAACCATTGACTAACAAAAGATTGCTCTTGACAATATCAATCATTTAGGCAGTGTTGATCGTTTGATTTGCAAGTTGGTTTGCAATTTTTTTAGACTAGCCAAATTTATAGGTTCTGAGAATTGGTGTCTCTGCCTACAGACAACCGTCTATGCTTTATGGTGTCTCCGCTAGCATATCATCATCTTCACTTAGGTATAATTGCTACTCAGTTTGCTCAAGAATATTTATTTTCTATTTTTGTTTTATCAGGACAAAAAAGTCCTAAAAAACAAAAAATTCTTTTCAATTTTAACAAAAATACAAAAAAATCAAAGATTAATTTTTTTAGTTTGTTTCATTTTATAGCTAGTAGTTTTTATGCTTTATGTAGTTCAACGTCTTTAACTATGAAACAACATTTTCCCTATTCACCATCTGCACTTGCACATCAACATCTCTACCCATGCCTAGGGTTTTCAATTTTTCGCTAATCACTAACATCTATCCAAGACTTAGTTTGACAATTACTAACCAGTGGTTTTGTAGGTTCATTTGTCAAAGGCTTTTTGTTTATCACTAGTTTAGTTGCACATAGTTTAAGTAGGGGTTAATTTATCTTATTTGTCGTGTTTGAAGAGGTAGTACATGTATTCTCTCCCCTTGTGTAAACTTCAATGACCAAAAAAATACCTACCTTATCTTTGTTCAGGTTGGATCTCAAAAATATAATGAAAGTATCCTTTCCCCTCACCTTCATGGAACTTGGGTGAAGAGAAATCACAATATTTCTTGTGTTTAGAGGGCCTACCATTGGAGAAGTGCTTCCTCCCTGGGGAATTATTCAATGTAGATTTTCCTTTGACCTACTATATAAGTGGTAATGGTGAAAACTGGAGCCTAACTTAAGGGTGTATGCCATTGGTCTTAATTTTGGGTGGACTTAGAGCCACATAAGGTTGACTAAAGCCTTAAGTGGCTTACCATAGAATGCAGACACACAAGTCTCCTGAAAAGTGACTAGAAAACTTGTCTTAGAAGCCTACCATTTTGATTGAGAGATTTGTGGCAATATCAATGCAAAGGTGTAGCATCACACCTTGAAGGCACTCAATATGTATTCCCTTGATTTGAGATTAAAATCTGCAAGTAACATAAGATTATTGCAACTTCTTAGGAGAGGATGATCGGGTGATGCTTCTAGTCCTGGAGCCCCCTACCTATCCTTCTCTTGCAAAGGCAAGAGTGAAAAACACCCCTTAAGGCGTTGAGAATTTGAGTTGAAAGAATACCAAGATGTGGGCTTGATATTTACTGCAACTAAGCCATTGACTTCTAGGTTGTGAAAAGTGCTTGGCCTGTATTCAATTGTGCTAAACTAGTGGAGTTTAGCTTTGAGGAGCCATTTTTCCTTACTCTCATTTATCAAAACTCAAAGTCAACCAATATGTATTATTGTTTGATATCTCTTGCCAAGAGAAATCCATAAAATTTGACCAAAACAATCATTTAGTCATTGTAGCGTCATAAAATTGTGACCCTAGCAATTTTTGACTACATTAGGGTCCTCACACACGCGACTTTGAATGCTCTAGCCTGATCGGAGACCGGAGATTGGTCAGCCCTCGAAAACAACTTCTTCCTTGGCCTCTGCATCACCCTGTTCACACTCTTCCCTGGAGAAAGGGGTAGGATAGGGGTGTGATGCTAATGTCCCCCCTTGGACAAGGGCGTGGCGCCCCTATCCCTACCCTATTTTGGGGCAAGACCCTTCCTAGGGTTGAATTATTGCTTGTGCATTGGGCGGGAAACTCCCCCGATGTCGGCCCGTGATGAAAATCAAATCCACTAACATGTATTTAAGGGGTATTCATCCTCTCATTTGCATAAGGTTGAAGTTGGATAAGATTGGAGTGTGTCAAGTTGCATAAGCGATCAAGCATTCAAGAGCATTCAAGCATTCTTTTCTAGCATTGAGCATTCTCAAGTCTCCCTTCAAGGCTAGGTGTTGCATTCAAGTCAAGGATTCAACCATTGAAGAGGAGATTGATTTCAACATTCAATTCCACACAAGCACTTCTATCAACATTGCTATCACAACCTCCCTTGAGATGATTTACAATTTAGTCTTTCATTTACATCTACTTGCAAGTACTTTCTTTCATTACTTGGTTAATTCCAAAACTAGGGTTTGACCTAAAGGCAAATCCCCAATCCCAACCCATTTTTCTCTCTTTTTTGTGTGTAGGTTGCAGGTGTGCAGCTGTACTTTCAGATTCGGGCTCCATTTGTAGAGGCAAAAAAACCCTTTTCATTTCGCAGATTTTTTGGGGGAACATGTACATTCCCACCATGGTTCGGGCAACTTTTCCTTAAATTTGCAAGGCGACTTCATCTTGACATATTATTGCCTGATCTAGGTGCACAACTTCATCCCATATTTCGATCTCAAGTTATAATCAATTCTTTGTCACTTTTGCACTACATAATTCAATCAATTCCTTTCCATTTCAAACAAGGAAGAGGAGATCAACTTATCATTCCCAATTCATTCAGAATTCAATCGACCATCTTCATGTGGAGAGATTGAATCTAGTGAATTATCCTCTCCTCTTCCTAATGTAACATTGTGAAAAGTGTTTGAAGGGTAATCAATAGTGAGACTCTCATCTCTCTTCGAGGGAAAGGGTAATTTTCCTCTTGATCTATCATTCACCATTTTCCCACCATTACATTTTGGTGAACCCGACGTCTTGCATGCTTTCCTTTGAACAAAATTGCATATTTTCCATTTACAAGTTTTAAATTTATGTAAACTTAGTGGTTAAATCATTAAAAAACCTAGTTTTAAAATTTAAAATTGAACTTGTAATTTGTAAAAATTGCTTGTAGTTATCTTAGATCTGAAAATTGTTTTGTTTGTCAAATTCAATTTCCTCCTTGTCTTGTTAAATTTGCAAATAAAATTTACAAAATTAAGAGGTTACTTGTTAAAACCCCAATTTTCAAAAATCATATTGAACTTGTGCAAAAATTGGATTTCAACGTAATTTTTAGATTTCTAATTGTTCTCAGATTTGTCTTCAATCTTGCAATTCAAATTTTCAATTTCCACCCTTTTTTCCCAAAATTCAAATTTTAAAATTAAGTGGTTACGACATAAAACCCCGATTTTCAAATTTAATTGGATTTTGTATGTATTTCAAATTAATTTCATTTCAATTCAGATTTCTAAACATTTTCCAAGGTGTCCCTATCCATTAGGTTTGACCTTTTTCGAAATTGCAATTCAATTCCTCTTTTTCTTCAAAAGCCTAATAGGGTCCTATTTTCACAATTGCACATACATTTCACCCATCTAGATATCGTAAAATTCGCCAATTTTTTGGGGTTAGCTTTAAAATCATCATAATATCCATCCTTGAAAATTTTGAAAAAAGTTGGTCGGACCATGTGCATTCATGCCACGACCCTTGACTTTTTTCCCGAAATTTTGGGAGACTGTTATGACTGTATTTACTAGCCTAAATCCAAAAGATTGGCTGATTTTATCGATTTTTGATCCCTCTTGAATCGAAAATACCTCCCAAATTCAACATTTCAAATTTCAAGAAATTTTTTAAAATTAAGAGGTTAATTATAATCTGCCCTAAAATTTTAAAAATTTTAATTTTAAAATTAAGTGGTCTTCACTTGGCCCTAATTTTAAAATTTCAATTTCCTTTCATTTTTGGAAATTGTGTCATCCCGTTCTTCCAACAAAGTTCGAATTGTGTAATCATTATTTTCTTAAATTTTGCATTACACAATTTTGTAAGCTTTGTTCCACAATTCAAAATTCAAATTTTCCCTCTAGTGCATGAGTTTAACCACTATTAGTCCTACCTATCCTATCCCGGTTAGACGAAGCATTAGAATTAAGGCTTCCCAAGATTTAATTACTGAGGAGGTGGAGCCTAATTTGGGTGACTTCTTTAATGAGGATCATGCTAATTCTTCCCATCCTAATCATTTGCCTATTCACCCCATTGATGGATCCCATGATGAAGAAGAATCTTTAACTAGGGTTTCTTTAGATCAACTTTCTACACTGGACAATCAATTTGATAGATTTCAACAATGGATGTCCCAAGAATACCCTAATAGTGAAGTTCTTCCATTAATTGAAGGTCTTAAACGCATGCTTCAAAGTGATAAGAATGGATTTGATGTATTGCGTGGCATTGCACATATTGTTGATTCTAATGTGATGCCTATCAAGAGTTGTGCCAAAACCCTAGGTTACTCACAACCTTCAACACAAGTCAATTTTTCTATTCCTTTACTACTCTTATGACTAGTATTCCTGCTTTCACATCTAACATCATGGATACTTCAATTCAAAATATCATCCCTACAACAATTGGTCATGGAGGCAATCCTTCTTCTTCATTTAATCCTCTGTCATTACCTATGTCTTCCATGAATATTCCTACTAATCCTTAGCCAATTAGTGTGACACAAGGGGTCAATTCCTTCAACAACTTTATTCCTCCTTTAAGTGTCCCTTTTCCTACCCAATCATTTCCCACGCTTACTTATCATAATGTCCCACCACCTTATTCTTAGGACATTCCTTCTTTCAATAACATCACACTACCTTCTAAATCACCTATGTCTAACATCAATTCTTCCACCGAAGCGACAATTAACAATCTTGCTCAAACCGTGTCTTCCTTACAACAACAAATTGCTTCTATGAGTCAATCCAAGTTTAGTGTGCCCACCTTTGATGTTGCAAGCTCACTTTATCTTGATATTGTTAAAGCCGTGCCACCTAAACATGTTGAGATCCCACAATTGGAACTCTATAATGGAAAAGGTGATCCTCTTATGCATGTCAAAACATTTCAAACCTTATGTACTGATTTTACTTATGATCAATGATTGCTTGCGAAATTGTTTACAAGAACACTAAGAGATAAGGCTTTACAATGGTATTGTTCTTTGCCTTCTTATTCTATCACTTCTTTTCAATAACTAGCAAATGCTTTCATCCAACAATTTCAAAACAACATTGGTCCTAAAACCACTTTGACTGATTTAATGCATTGTAAACAAGTTCAATGATCCAATCAACAACAATGTGAATGCTACAACAGGCGTGCCTTCTATTTCAAAAATATTCCAAAGAGAAAGACAATTTACTCCTTTGAATGAATCTTTACATAGTATTATGTCTCAGTTGTTGCACATAAATGTTATCAAACTTCCTCCTGTAAAATAAATTGATCCTTCTAAACTTGCATCCCCTTATTTTGATAACAATTCTTTTTGCCAATTTCATCGTCAACCTGGTCATGATACTGAGAAATGTTTTGCATTGAAGAATAAGACTCAAGACTTGATTGATACTAATATTATATATGTGGTAGGTGTGAATGATAAAGGGAATAAATCAGTAGCTCCTCCTAATCAAAATCTTAATATTTTCACTGATCTCTTGCCTTCTCATACCTCTAACGTTATTAAGATTGTGCTTAATTCTCTCTCTTCTGAAGAATTCACTTCTATGGATCCAAACATGGTTAATATGGTAGAAACACAAGATTTTCCTAAGGATCCTTGTTTTAGATTTGACCCTAGCAAGACCATTAGAGCACCCGATGGTCCTTTATACATAGCTGCGAAGGTTAAGGATATCCCTTGCCATGGTGTTTTGATTGATCCCTCTTGCATGGTTAATGTCATAATTGAAGAGTATCTTTTCAATTTACGATTGCATAAACCAATATATGATGCTTCTAATGTTGTTGTGAAGTTATTTGATGGCTTCTCTTGTCCTACCACTGGCTCTATCACCCTTCTTGTTGAATTTCATGCTAAAACCATGGATGTTGAATTTGTTATCATACCATCTTCTAAGCAATTCTGTGTGAAGTTGGGCTATCCTTGGCTATCTTCCATGAAGGCTATTGCTTCTCCAATCCACAAGTGTCTGAAATTTCCTCACAATGGAGAAATCATAACCATTAACCATAGCTTATTTTGTCCATCCGAAAAAAGCCTTGGTGTTATTATCGATCTCTTTTGGCCTAAACAATTTCTCACTCTTCCATCAAGGAGCGACGCTCTTTTTCAATCTTATAAAAAATAGAAGACCGATATGATCTTATCCTTAAGTCAATCTAGATCGCCAACACTTGATATTCCTATTATTTCTCAGGATAAGGTTCTTCCCCTTATGGATCGAACTAATCTCCCTCCTAAGGAGGATTGTCCACCTATACCTATGGATGTGACTTTACCTTCTCTTAAAGAGAACACCAATATTACTCCTAAGGTTATACCTATACCTCCTCCTCATGATGGACCTGGTCTCTTTCCTACACCTAATATTCCTCCTTTCTATGGCACAGTTCCACCTCCTTCCTCTTATCAAGAGAAAAGGCCTGCTTCTCCTATTATTTGACCATAAAGACCTCAACGTAAACCTTGCACTATCAAGGAGAGAAACATTCCTACATTTTCAAGTGTTCCTCCTCCTTCTCAGCCTTCTACTAAGACACGATAAAATCATTGTGCGAGAGAACACTGACGAAGACGCCATGTTCAATCTCATGAAGCTATCCCTCAAAATACTCAATCTCCTCAGACTCCGACAGTTGACATGATTCTCTTTTCTCCTAAGCAAGATGTTCAACCTACATCTCCAAATCATAAATTGCATAAACCATGTGATGGTTTTACTTCTATTCATGTTCTTGCTCCTCTTTCTCTAAACTTTGACGAAGAAATGGGTGAAAAAGTTATTCATAATGGCAATACAACTCCTAATGCTTCTGATAGTGAGTATGAGTATGTTGATGTGGACAAGCATTTATCGGATGAGTTTTCAAAAACCTTAATCCTAGCTCCTAGAATTGAACGAAGTGACTTACCACATGAGCATAGTCCTTGTTTGGATCTTTTGATAGCTCCATTTGTTATTCACGATGTTGCTCCTCTGGCATGTTGCTTGCCTTCCTGAAATAGTGATCAACAAGATCGAGAGGCAGATGTCATGCTAGATTAGCAATATTAGCACTGTAGTCTTCTCTCTCCCTCATTTCTTGCTCTTTTGTGACCATTATTCTATATGTATCCTTGTTCTTCTATTTTTCCCTAAATGTCTACTTGGGGACGATGCAAAGCATTGCAATCTTTTTTTGGTCTCTTTCATGTTGACTCAAAAGACATCTTCTCTTCCCTTTCTTCTAAGGCAGTGTCCTTCTTTGGGGAATGATGATCATTATATGCATATACATATATGATATACACGAGTTATCATACAACATACTGACCCCGAGGAAAGTGACACTACCTCATGTTTTTTGTTTATTATCCTTGGGTTTATTCCTTGATTGGGGGATAAATCCATGTGAGAATGTTCTCCCTTTCTTCTCTCTCTCTCTCTCTTGGGTGTATCCTACTTTAAAGAAATCACTCCCGATAAGGTGCGCACGATCTCTTTAACGTGGGGGCATACACTCCGCTCATATTTTCCTTCTTGTGATACTTATAATTACTTAGTGAACCTTGTTTTGCTTTGTAATCTTTGGTATCCTTGCTTTCATGAATCATAGTGAAGGGAAATTTGCTACTTGTAGTCATGGTTCTCCCCTTCTCGATATTCCCTTTTACTTTGTCAATCGAAGTCATAAGATCCTAAGTCCACTGGGGGCTTGGAGCATCTTTCCTCCTTGTTGTGGTAAAAGTATTTCAATCTTGTTTCCTTTCACTTTACCTACAATAATGGCATACTCTTATACTCCTGCTAAAGTGGGGGTTAAATGTAGTGTCATAAAATTGTGACCCTAGCAATTTTTGACTGCATTAGGGTCCTTACGCAGGCGAGTTCAAATCCTCTAGCCTGATCGGAGACCAAAGATTGCTCAGCCCTCAGAAACAACTTCTTTCTTGGCCTCTACATCACCCCATCCACACTCTACCCTGGAGAAAGGGGTAGGACAGGGGCATGGTACCCCTGTCCCTGCCCTATATTGGGGAAGGACCCTTCCTAGGGTTGTATTGTTGGTTGTGCATTGGGAGGGAAAATCCCCTGATGTTGGCCTGTGATGAAAATCAAATCCACTAACATGTATTTAAGGGGCATTCATCCTCTCATTTGCATAATTTTGAAGTTGGATAAGATTGGAGTGTGTCAAGTTGTATAAGCGATCAAGCATTCTTTTCCAAAAATTGAGCATTCTCAAGTCTCCCTTCAAGGCTAGGTGTTTCATTCAAGTCAAGGATTCAACCATTGAAGAGGAGATTGTTTTCAAAATTCAATTCCACACAAGCACTTCTATCAACATTGCTATCACAACCTCCCTTGAGGTGATTTACAATTCAGTCTTTTATTTACATCTACTTGCAAGTACTTTCTTTCATTACTTGGTTAATTCCAAAACTGGGGTTTGACCTAAAGGTATACCACCAATCCCAACCCATTTTCCTCTCTTTTTTGTGTGTAGGTTGTAGGTGCACAACTGTACTTTTGGATTCAGGATCCATTTGCAGAGGCAGAAAAACCTTTTTCGTATCACAGATTTTTTGGGGGACCATGTACATTCCCCCCACGGTCTTGACAACTTTTCCTCAAATTCGCAGGGCGACTTCGTCTCGACATATTATTGCTAGATCCAGGTGCACAACTTCATCCCATATTTGATCTCAATTTATAATCAATTCTTTGTCACTTTTGCACTACATAGTTCAATCAAGTCGTTTCCATTTCAAACAAGGAAGAGGGGATCAACTTATCATTCCCAATTCATTCAGAATCCAATCTACCATCTTCATGTGGAGAGATTGAATCTAGTGAATTATCCTCTCCTCTTCCTAATGTAACATGGTGAAAAGTGTTTGAAGGGTAATCAATAGCGAGACTCTCATCTCTCTTCGAGGGAAAGGGTAATTTTCCTCTTGATCTATCATTCACCATTTTCCCACCATTATAATCATAAAAATATCCTTCAACATCTATGCCTTTTCTTTGGCATCTATGTCTCTAAAACCGTGTCTACGTCGCCTCAACCTATTGATCAACGTCTCTTTCTAGACTTCATTATCTGTTCCCTAACAAGATTTTGACTATAATAGTTTGACCTATCACTTGACAAACATAGTTTCTAACATTTGATGCAACAATTGATGATCCTAGGGAACCCTAATAGACCAACAAACCAAAATTTCCATCGATCAAGTTACCTCCTACCTCCCAAGTCACATTCCATGTTGCTATTCTATT
Source organism: Cryptomeria japonica (assembly GCF_030272615.1). Taxonomy (NCBI): domain Eukaryota; kingdom Viridiplantae; phylum Streptophyta; class Pinopsida; order Cupressales; family Cupressaceae; genus Cryptomeria; species Cryptomeria japonica. The sequence continues at coordinate 137,407,841 of NC_081405.1, read as the reverse complement.
CATCCACCTTCATACCACCTATCCAAAACTAACTTACACTATTCCTTTTGGACTCGAAATCAGCCAAAATCAATCCCCCTAATCAAGTTTACCATTCATCAATCCTTAATCCAAGGTCATAAACTTAAAAAAAGTTTGTTTAGATCCTTAAATATTTTGTGATCCCTAATTAGTGTAGTTCCTAAGAACCTATCTATCTTAAGTATCACACTCAATTATCCCTAATCCAATATCCTTATCTAATCTTTCTTGGGAACTTTGCCTATCCCAGCTAAGAGAAGATTAATCCTAACAAAAAACCCCTCACTAAGGATCTAGATATTACTAAGTTTTGTTTTGAATTTACTCCATCCAAAAAAATCAGAACCTCAATGCAAATTAATTCCATTCCAAACCCATCCTAATAAAAAATCAACCTTAATTCAATCCAATCTTAATCCAAGTCCTAAGGTCATCCAATCCAATCAAAATCTAATTGAAATATCCAATCCTAAGCCCAAAATCATCCAAGTCTAAATCAATTGTCCTAAGTCTAAGGTCTTTCTCCCTAGTCCAAATTCTAAACCATCCATTTTCCTAGTCTTCCAATTCCATCGTCCAACCAACCTCCATTCCCAAAAAATTAAGGTTTGCCTTTGTATGGTATATACACAAGCTCAAAATAAAAAAAACTTATGGATTGTCACACAAATGATCTCCCTAACTTGAACTTCCCTTATGGAATGCAGGATACCACGCATGAAGTCCAAACAAACTAAGAGGAAAAACACCTGTCGATCAACTAGAAAATTTCCCTCTATTGGGGGCCTTCTTAAATGATGAGTATAACCAAGAGATGATAGAAAAATTAATCGACAATCCAAGAACTTTCTTAGTGGACCTTATCCAACATGGGGCTATACTTCTGCCAATATTTGACATATCTATAATTAAAAATCCACCAATAGAAAGTTTCCCTAACACCTCCCAACCAATCACCCATAATATCCTCGATTATTTTCTCAACCCACCTCCATATAGTACCATCCCTTCAAGCATAACACATGCATCCACTCATCCAACCTCACATCCAATCATCTCCTCTACACCTTTGAACAATGAGACTAACTTCATTTATGTGAGTCTTCCACTCATAAGTACCATACAAGCATCACAACCCCCTAACATCTATTCTACTATCAAAACCCATAATAATAATGCCACCACATTCACCTACAAATACATAAATTCTAGCATCCCCCTACCTCTAGCTATCACCCATCTAGATCCAACACACATCCTCCTCATCATGAGTATCATCCACTTCACCACCAACAAAGCAATATCCCTCAACTCATCTATTTGGCTAAATAACTTCAAGACATGAAGAATATAATTAAAAATCTAAAGGAGAAAAATCAAAAGAGGGTTTATAGCTTTGATAAATCAATCAGCTCCCTATCTTCCCAACTTTGATATTCTTAAATTTGACAAGTATAAAGGTGTATTGTTAAAAATCACACTGTACAATTCAACACAACAAATGGCACCTTCCTCCACATAATCAGAGGTTGTGTACTGCCACCTTTGTCTTTTTTGTCCACTTGGATCAGTTCATCAGCTCCAGGGTTGAACTTCACCTACTTTGTTGTCTTGCCATCTTCAAGACCCATAGCACGACACACATATATCCACGCAGCGCACTAGTCTTCCGTGAAGATGACAGTCCATAGGTAGCCATTTGAGCATTACGCGTACACCTATAAGGAATCATAATGCCCCATGTATGCGGCCACCAATGTTACTTTCTCTTCTAGAGCCTATATCTCTCCCATTTGATGGCATTTTGAAGATCTTTTTGGCATTTTGATCAATTCTTGTAGGTTAGAGATTTTAGCAATATTCTTGGGTGATAAACATATGATATCATAGGACCACCATTGTTGCAACCTTTGGAAGACCTCACGGTGCCTTTATAAGTATTAGGGGGAGTTTTTCTTACTCTTCTTCATTTATTTGTGCATCTAAAATCTCTTATTTTTGATCTACTTATTATCTTAATCGTATCTCTTTTATCTCTATCATTTTTATTCTCCCCACTACTACTATCTAGGTTGTCCATGGAGGTGGAAACACCTAAACGGGGATTTGATTGAGGCAGACTCCAAAAATAGCCCCAACATTTTCCTTTCTCATTTGTGTGTAGGATTATAGTGGTGAGAAGGTTATCATCTTGTGAGAGGCTTCAATCACATACCGGTTGTGAGTTTATCTTATTATTTTCCTTTACTTAGTGCTAGCATTTTGTACTTCATGACACTAGATTAGTTTTTGTTATTTTCCAAACTTATTCAACAATATAGTTGCATTTGTGCCTTTTTGTACGGTCTTTGTACCTCATATGTACAAGATGGAAACACACCGCACTGGTGTCTCAGATCCACACTCTCATCCTTGGGATAGAATCTTAACAGAGTCATCTAGGAGTCTCACTTGCAGTACGTTAGTTTAGTTTCATATTTGTCATCCCTTGGCTCACCCTTAGTGCCAGTTTAAGTGAGTACTGGAGAGCCAATTTTTTCTCTAGGATTCATCATCCTTAGAGGTAACACATTTTCCTTTGTATTTTGGTGAACTCGATGTGAAGCTAAGTTTATTTTTGCATCATTAAGTCCATTGCATACATTTGAAATTTAAATTTAATAAAAAAAAAAGAACATAGTTTACATCTTTGTTTTAGCATTTGCATTAGCTTCTTCATCTTTTTGATTTGCATGCTTTGTTAGGAGACAAAACCCTTCATGTCCCTGTAGTGTGGTATCGACATCACAAGGCTTGTCTATGAGATTTATGACCCAAACTTCCACATGAGTTGTAGTTAGGAGGACATTTAAACAGAGTTTCCCTCTTGATCATTACAGTCCTCCTTTACCCGATGTGATGATAAAAAATCCTCTTCTTGACTCAAGTGATCCTTTCCCCTCTTATACTCTCCAGATACCTTTCATGGGAGGCTTGTCAGTTGCTAGTTCTCAGAACAACTCCCCGACGAACTCTCCACCACCTTCTCCTCCCGTTTTTGACCATGATTCTACTGTCACTATTGACTTTGACCAGATTCAGTCACTAGAGGAGAACCTGAGAGATTTTGAAGGGTTCTTGAATCAGGAGAATGTCCTTCCTCAAGTTGGGAATGTAGTTAATACTCTGAGAGACATGCTCATCTTAGATAAGAAAGGTCTAGAGATGTTGAGGGTATTATCTATGATTGTCAAGAATCACGTTCCTTTCGCTGGTACATCCCCTCAGGATGGCCAGTTTGACATTTGTGGTTCTCAGTTGGGTGTTGACATGTTTGGTTTAATAGTACACAAGGTCGACCCATGCCTACCATTCCTAGCATCAATGCCTCATCCACCCCCTTGGGTTATATGGGTATGTCTAGTAGCTTGACCTCTTCCTCTGCTACAACTCATATGTCTACGGTTAGGACTAGTAATACCTCTATTGGTGGCATTGGTTCTCTCAGTGGTGTCAGTGGGGGTGGTGGCACTAGTTATCTTGGAGGTGCTAGTGCATCTCGTTTACCTTCACCTCCTTCACTTGCTAATATTTTCCTTAAAACTATCTTACAGAACATGGGGCAGTTACAATTATAGCTCAAAAACCTGGCCTCCACTTTTGGTCAATCGTTTATACCTGCATATTATAGGAAAATTTCTCTTACATCAATATCTTGAACACTATCCTACCTCCTGCGGTATAATCATTGAAGTTCGATAGGTTCAATAGAAATGGGTACCCTAATATGCACATCTTTTCTTTCATGACCATGTGTAGCGATTACCATAGCTTGGACTTTGTGTTTCTCAAACTATTCTCATAGTCCCTTAAGGGAACCACGTTAGAATGGTATAGCTCCTTGTTAGATCATTCAATCCATACCTTTGATCAACTCATGAATCTATTTCTTAGACGGTTTTAGGATAACATTCGTAGTAGGGTCACTATCATTGACCTTGTTCACTATAAGTAGAAACCCAGTGAAAAGGTCACTGATTTCATCTCGAGATATAAGTCAATCTCTACTAGGATCCCCTTTGCCTTGCCAGATAGTGATCTGTGGAGGATGTTTATTGGCAATCTACAACCGACATTGAGGGGGAAACTATCACTTAATCATTATCAAAACTTTTTTAATATGTGTTCCACACTCACGAACTACCAACACACCATGACACAGTTTGGAGATTCTACTTTGAACTCTCGTGATGGGTCTTTTAGAGGCATGTCCATGGAAGGGTGTAGAAAGAACAAGGTTGCATCTAATGTTGTGGTTGTTCTATAGGGATCAGAACAGAATAGAGTCTTCACTAAATTGAATGACTCCTACCTAAGCATAGTGTAATGATTAATAAAATATAATCTGATTACCCTCCCCAAGGTTCGATCACTGCCTGATAACAGGCCTATTTGTGTTGGTACGATGGGTAAAAAAACATTCATTATCATCATGTACTTGGTCATGACACTGAGAAATGTTATCATCTTTGGAATATTGTCCAAGACCACATCGATAGTGGTGCGATTAAAGTTTATGCACTGAAGCATAAATCAAACAAATATGTTGATAAGACTAACAAGGATTTGTAGATCTACACTAATCCATTTCCCCCACATTCAACAAATTTCATTTCTACATCAGATCCTCCTTCGGATGATGGTCCATTCGTGAAAATGGTCACCATCACTCCTATCTGCTCACCTCCTGGCTAGAAGAGGAATGTGTTCAACGTGTCATTATCATTCACCCCTTTGGATGCCCTGTATTGTGGAGAGCCTACTCCTTCATATATCCTTGCTAGGTTGAATGGTCAAATTGTCACAGGTGTGATGGTTGACCCATCATGCAAAGTCGATGTCATTATGGAGGAGACTCTATTCATAAACAACTGACATAGGCCTACATATGATGAATGCCGAACAACCCTGAGAACACATGATGGTTTCTCTATCCCCTCTTTGGGTAGTGTTACCCTCCCCATTTTCATGGGCATTTTGTTCTCACATCGTCAAAATAAGGAGTGTTCATTTAGTTTGGGCTTGTGCAAGTCTTGGTTTTTGTCTTGTTGACATTTTTCTTGAACTAGAACCTATCGATTGAACCTCTTCTAAGTTCAAGGTTCAAGTTCAAGCGGAGTATGTCGTATTGCAGTTTGTTTTTTAAAGAGTTAAATGTCTTTGTAACAATTGTCATTGAACTTGAACTATTGAACCTTTTCAAAGTTCAAGGTTCATGGTTCAAAGTTTCAAAGGTCGAGTCCTGTCTGAGTCTTGTTCTTGTAACATGTGAGCCATAGCATTTTGGTGTCTTTGTCTTGGTTTATCCTATTTTGTTCTTTTGAACTTGAACCTTTGAACCACTTCTCGAAAAGTTTAAAGTTCAAAGTTCAAGGTTCAAGGATCGATGGCTTTGGAGATAAAGAAGTGCCACATCAACAACAATCATATAAGGAATATTACATATTTAAAAGGTGAACCTTGAGGGAATGAGTTGAGATGAAAGAACGTACTTGAGAATAATCATTTAAATGAAATATATGAAGGGAAAAGACTTGTAATTAATGAATTGTCAGAATTAAGTCTTTTCAGAGTAATTTGGCACGGATAAGTATGCGGTTACAAATCATAGAAAATCATGTGACCGATTTTAAGCCTGCCCTCAAGATTTGTTTTTAAAAATAATTAATTTGCTTCTTCATTTGCCCAATTTGGTAACTAGAGGATTTTTGTAGACGATATTTTCTGTTCTTGACCCTTTGAATCCAGAGCTCTGCATGAAAGGTGAGTTAAAAATTTTCCTCCCATTCCTGTGATTTCATAAATTGGAAGCTTTATTTGGTAGTTCAATTGGCTCAGTCTGTTTCCCCTATTCTGATTTTTCTGTTTGTAAATCCAAAATGAGACCCACATTGCCTAAGATAGACCAAAAGTCATGGTTAGTTTGTTCCCTGGCTGAATTAGGGGATACTTTTCTTCCATTAGTAGATTTAGATGAATTTCATGAAAGGGCATGGAATTCTACTATTTCTCCCTTAATGCAGAAAATTCTAGATAGTGGGTTAGTAGAAGCGGTGACTTTCCCTCCAGCAGTGTCATGTCCTGAGATGGTTTTGGAGTGCATGAATAGATATGACCCTGCTCAGAGATGTATAAAAGGTGTGGATGGTGAGGTTCTACTCAGGATTAGTCGGGAGATCATTGCTGCTGTAATGAAAATTCCCGAGAAAGAGTAGTATGAGGACTGGATAGTGGGTAAGTATCAGGGGCTTTTCTCCGAGAAGAAATCATTCTATAGAAGTGTCATTGCTAGAAACTGGTCGCTAAAATTTTAAAGAGGAGGTTCTCGACTGCCAAGTCCATTAACCTAGGAACAATTAATCAGAGAAGTAAAGGATATAGTCATTATGTTACATAGAGTAAGGGGGAACCAAATTGCCTTCTATTGGGAGGATTGGATGTACTTTTTCATTAAGGTCATCCTTGGTGATAAAAGATATATTGATTGGGCAAAATTAATTGCAAACTGGCTACATGAGGGTTTGAGTTGCTTTGGTAATAAGAACTTCTATATGTCTTCATATCTCCTATATTTCTTGGCATGTGTTAGGCCGTGGTCTAGTTTGTATCATGAAGCGTGGATTGATGCTATGAAAATATACGAATATCACCCACATCTACAACAACATAGGTCTTGTGAAAACTATCGCAAGTTGCATGATATGTTTCTAGGTAGAAGGGTGTATGAACTAAGGGGGAATATTCATAAAAGGTTGTCGGATGAAGCTATGCAGTTGACAAGTACTTATGGCAGCTTCTTCATACAATTTTCCAGGTTCACTTATCTAAGGGCAGGAGGTTTTGAAGGAGAGCCTTATAAGCTGCCTAGGTATGCATTCGACAAGCAAATTCTGATGGAGATATGCAGGTAGCCAGCCTACATTGATACAAAGTATAGAGCCAAACATCAATCAGGTGTCTCATTCCCTATTGAATTGACATATTTCATTTGTAATAGTGTCTCCGATGCTCTAAATTTGGAATTAGAGTTTAAGAAATTGAATCTCCAATTGTATGGACCTCGAGCTAATTTTGATGTCAAGGGATTTGCTACTGCCCATCTAATATTGAGAAAGGATTTCACTCATGTGCCAAATATGGAGGACTTTTGGGCTGACTATTGTGATGAATTTGAAGTCAGGAAGAGGTCACATCAAAGGTTCACCTTACAATAGGTCAAGGCTTATGATCTGAAAATGAATGTTGCTAATGTTGAAGATGATGATAGTGAATTGATTGATCCTCAGTTTGTGGATAGTAGATAGAAAGGAGTGATTCCAAAAGTGGACTGGGATAAAGATGAGGAGGGTCAGATTCAAACAAGAACATTTCCAGTCATCAGAAGAACTGAGAAATGGTTAAGAGAATGAATAATGAGAATAATTTCAAGAAAAATCTCAACTTCATCCACTTAAGTCCCAGTAGCCAACTCTCTTGTCACACCTTGCATTGGATGTTCCTCCAAAACATAGGTTAAGATTGAACAGGCAGCAAGGCCAGTGAGAAATATTGAATGGAGGAATTCCTTAATAAAGCAAGCTTATGAAGAATCTACAAAACTAGTGGACCAACTCTTAGAATTAGTTGATCCATGCGAAATGAACTTGTGTGCATCAGAATCAAGTGTCCGAAAGATGACAAGAAGACCCTCAAAGTTGCGGAGGTTATAACAAAATCATTTGAAGGCAACATTAATTATGTCAAAGAGGCTAAGGACCTAGTTTCAGATGATCTGTCCACCATTGCAAATATTGAATCTCTTCTATTTTTATGCATTGGACACTTGGATAGTCATTCCAATAAAGTTGCACAGGTTCATAAGGAAAAAGAGGTTTGGAAGTAGAGGATGATGCACGTGGGACTCCCTCATGGTGCTTTAATTCAAGACTTCTCTATTGCTTACGCTGAATGGAGGAATGCAACAACTGTCAAAGCTGCCAAGCCCAATCAGAATGTTCCATAACTTCTTTCTGATCATGTGTTATGTTAAGGTCCTCTGTTAGTACCTTATCATTGGTTTTGGCAGATTTAGTTTTTCAGTTTTAAGTGAATTTCTCTTAAACTTCGGGGCAAAAGTATTCAATTTCCATGTTTCCTTGTTTAAACCATTAGCCAGGTTGTAGCAATAAATATATTTTCTAATACTTTGAAAGGGTCTGAGAAATTTTGTTAGTATGCTGAAGTAAACTCTAGATACTTTATCTATTTTTGAAGATATGAGGAAAGTTATTCATCTATGATTGAATATATGAAATCAATTTTGACAGTTTGAATCTGTGTGTTTAAATCTGGGGAATTTGTTTATGTGTGAATGAATTCTTGTTCAAATTAATCTCATTCCTCATATTGAAAATATTTACAAAGTTAAGAGTTGAAAATTCTTCTTTCATTTTTGTGCATTAAGTTGGATCAGTTAAGATAGTTAGTGAGCTATTTTCTTAAATTGATATATGAGTATTTTGCATCTTCATAACATGTTGATGTATGAAGATGAATGCCTTTAATGCTTTCGGGTTAAAAGTGTACATAAACTCATAGATTAAGTTAATTCATTGAAGATATTTGAAGGGAGTTGTACCTTAATTCAGAGGAGAACAAATTATTTTCGTTTATCTAGCTGTGCGGTTGCAAATTTGTCTTTAAAGGGTAACAAAGCTTAAGTAAAGAGTGGAGATTTTAAACAAGACAAATTTGTTAACCAATAGGTAGCATCACCTTGACAGTCCTCCTGGGACTCAAGACTGTGTCCTCTACATTTTTGATCATTCCCGAGCCAAATGTATTTTGGGTTAAACTAGGCATTCCTTGGTCAATTTCTATGGATGTTCTCCCTTCAATGATTCATAAATGTCTCAAGTTTCCTCACGAGGTTTTGGTGCTTGTCATCTAGGACACTGGATATTGACCCCTGATAGCCTATGGGGATTTTTCACTGGATCATTTTTGGTCTGCTCCAGTGGGGGCCATGCTTCCCCATGGCGATTTGATGTACCATGCATATTATCAGTACAAGACGAGGGAGTTGGCCCCAAAATTGGCCCAACCTAGTTATTCGTTTCCTTTCCCTGCATTGACCTTTGTTTTGTCTATTCCTGTGTTGGAGCAGGTAGTGCCCCATGTTCCCTCATCATTGGAGGTTGAGGCTAAGCCTGTTCCTTTGAATAGACCATCTTGTCAGCCTAAGACTGCACAGCCTTCGGTGGTGTCTTTTGTTCCTACGACTGCACTCGATGCAGAGAAGGAAAAGGTGCCCGCATTGTTAAAGTCACTAGCCTACCCTCCCTTTTTTCTCCCGATCATGGATGCTATCAATCTCTCCTCTCACTATGAGAAAGGTAAGCATTCCTCTCATGTTCATTCATCACTACTTGCTCCCATTTCACAACCCACATCAACAACCTTTGTTCCTCTCGTTGCTCCGCGCGTGAAGCAAGGTAGGGTGCTTGTTACTGTGAATGTAGTACCTATCTTAGATGCACCTCCTGTTCCATGTATTGGTCCTTCTCCTATCCTTGACATAGTTCTCTAGCCCTCTCCAATGAAGCATGACACTCTTGACTCTTCTCGGGCTTTAGTTGGTGGCCCTCATCTCTATCATAATCAACATGCGTGTGAGCATAAGCGCTATCGATGAGCCATGGCTCGAGAGTATGATGCTTCTCTTTGCTGCATTTCCAACATCTAGCTCTATCACATTAGCTCTTGTTCCATCCAGTGCTCCTATTTTTGCATCCTCATCAATTTTCCTCCCAGCTGCTTTGGGGGCCATTGATGAACCTACCCCTAAGCGGGTTCAGGTCTTCATCACTCCTTCTTTGGAGTTTCCCCTCATCACTGCTCTGCTAAACATACCTCCATTAACTCGACCTATTGACATGTTGCATATGCAGGTGGTGTCCAACGTAGCTCTGTCTGCTCCCCCTATTTTGCAGCCATTCCAACATCAGAGTTTTCTTGGGGTCTTTCGGTCCGCTAAGGTTTATAGGAGACCTATTTCTCCTATCCAACCCAAGTGAAAAATTGAACAAGACCCTATCCCAGAGTTTTGATAGCACAAATCCTCACAAGTATGCTCTTCATCCTTTTCTCTTCTTATCTCAGTGCTTGTTGCTTTGCCTATTTCTGTGTGTGTGGTTGAGAAGGCCTCACCTTCTCTTGAGTTCATCACTGCCCTTATTCGAGAGGCTGCTAGTCATGTTCTTTTTTCATCTTCTTCGAGTGATTCACCTCCTTTCTCTATAGAGGCTTGTTTTTTGACCTCCTTGGAGGACATCCCAACATTGTCTATGATTTTGATGTGATTGTTAACCCTTTCCTCCTCCGAGCTTGTGGACGTAGACATTGATGCTGCTTTGTCCCGCACCCTCGCTGCCGGTGAGGTGCTTAGTGTCGCTCTTGCTGTTTTCCTCCTCCAATCTCATCCTCCTTCTCCCTATGATCTATATTGGAAGGATGACAATCTCCTAAGAGAGAACCTTTAGGATGTTTCTCTTTTGTCTCCATCTTTTTGCATGTGATCTTAATTTTGTTCCCCCGTGCTTGCTTTATATGTTTGTTCCCTCTTGGGGGATATAGGCTACTCTATAGGTACTTGGATATTGGAGGTTGACTATGAGGACCCAAGTTACTCTGACAATGCTCGAATATGGGAGATTTTTTGTCGTACATATTCTTCTATTTGTCTCTCTACTTCTATCGGTTGTATCTTGCTTTTTGATACTCATGGACGATACAAAGAATTGGGGGCATCTTCGGCTTTCTTCCTTGTTGACCCAAATTTTTATTTTATTTTATCTTTGTCTTGATGTTTTCTTCTTTAGATTCGATAATTTTGGCACCATGATGATATACCCATCTCACAGTTGCATTATATATTTTTCTCATTGCTATGGGTTATGATGCCAAACTATCAATTCCCCCTATCCTTTTACTTTCATCATTTATGTTGTGGACATTTATGTGTCACCAACTAATAGTGGCATTCCACAAAAACATCTTTCTATGTTGACGTGCCACAACTTCTCTTCTCCTTAGAATAGCATGCCTTTCACACATATGATTCTAAGGGGGGACCATCACATCTACATTTCTCCATAACTTGCATTTTTCATTTAGCCCCTTGCATTTATGTTTCTTGTTAATCACTTTTTCATGCTTGCCTAGGTGGGGGCCAACCACTTGATCCTTTTATTTTTCATATTTTGCCTAGGTGGGGGCCAAACCACTTGATTTTTTTTCCTAGATGGGGGCCAAACCATTTGATCTACCTCTTTTGTTTGCCTTTGTAGGGGCCAATCTACTACTTATAAAATCTATCTTTGGTTGCCCAATTACATGTCTGTCTAGTGTATCACTACCTAGGAACATATGCCTTAACTACTTAAAAAATAATAAAATAAATTTTTTTATTTAAATTATCAAGTAGTTAAAGCTTCAACATATGCCTTAACTACTTGATAATTAGTTGTCCAACTAATTATATGGACAACTAATTATCAAGTAGTTAAGGCATATGTTGAAGCTTTAACTACTTGATAATTTAAATAAAAAAATTTATTTTATTATTTTTTTAATATAAATAAAATCATTAATTAAATAAATACAATTTATTTTGTAATTTTCAAAATAGGGACGTGACGGTTATAATTTCCATATAAACAGTCAAATTAACCACAAAGAAACACATTCATTTGTCCATGTTTGGGATAGAATGCAAAGTTTTCCTTGTCATTCTATGGCTTAGTATGCTGAGATAATTTGCACCCGTTCCTCCTTCATGAGTAAACAATTCATTAACAATCCAAAGATGATAGTAGATTATCGATTTCAGTGAGTAACTAGCTTGATATCTTTTAGATTCATAAACATTAATGATAAGAGAAAATAATAGAACTATGAATAATAGAGGTAGGAATTTATCTTGCCTAAACAAAGATAGATGCAGAGTCTGTCACAGAGCTTCCACGATAAGAACACCCTCTTGGCTTCTTCCAAAACACAATATCCTCATAGAGCTAACTGTTGCTTTTTCAATCAAATTAGCTAAAAGATGTTGGCAATTGACACTCATCCGGGTTCTAGGTGTTGTCATTGATGGCAACACACTTCATGGAAGATCTGGAAATCAAGGTAACCGGCATTCAGGGAACCGGTATTCTAAGGCTGACATAGGAGATTGATCCAGCAAACGTGGAAGCGACAACGGTCATATAGTTTTATGTTTATATTTTATTTGGGCCAACATGTTTCTTATCTTTTGGAATATGATTATAATCCGACATAAGGCATTTATGTTTATACATGTAAATGGGTATATAAGTCAGTCCGGTTAGGTCATTTTGGATATACAGATGCGATAGGTTATGTGATGTTATGCGAGCAAGATCTTGATCGACAGAATGTGAATGCATATATTTGTATTCGGTCTTAGTTATTTGTCTAGAGGATTGGAGAGCAAACTAAGTTATCGATAAGGGAGGTTATAGTATAAACCGGTACAGACAGTGCATAAACCAAAACTCATCTAGCATAGCAAATGCACATATAGAGCTTGGATTTTATTTGTAATTCAGTGCTTCATATCTGTAGTCAGTGAGGCTCCTTTTGTGATGAGCAGTGTGCTCTAGGATGTGTGGCTTCCTGCATGTGCAGACCCCTCTTGTAATATTTATTCATTTGGTCAGTGGATAGATATTGTGGGTCACCAATCCCACCATGGTTTTTCCTCTTTGAGGTTTTCCACGTATAAATATATGTGGTATGGTGTTGTTTCTTGTGGTTGCATTGATATTACTTGTTGTTACTTTCTTTTATGCATACTAGTTAATAAGTGGATTTGATAATAAGGCTAAACATATTATAACCAGAAGAACACTAATTCACCCCCCCCCCCTCCCCCTCTCAGTGTTCTTGGATCCCCAAAATTGGTAGAATATAGTTGATAAATACTCTACCGATATATGCTTCATGGTAAAAAAGGATGAAACTTTAATCGAGGTAGTGCAGCCTAGAACAATTTGGGTAACTGAAATGGGTTGAGGTTGATGCATAGATCTTGGACCTTTATGCCAAGATTCTTATAGATACCCTGGTTGATGAGAAGGAGAAAACCTTTGGAACTGCAAAGAAGAAGGAATAAAGAATGTAGATAGGTTTCAGCAAGAAGAAAAGGAAAGGACAAATAAAGAAGGTTGGATAGGTTGTCCAGAAGATATCCTCTGAGATTAAACAAATCATTGGTTTAGCAGAGACATCTCCTCCGGTAGAATTTCAGGCTTCTCCGGCAGCAACAACCAGCAAGGGAGTAATGAAGAGGAAGAAACCAGAGACCTTCATTGCCCCTGTTGCATCCAGTTCTGAGACTAAGGAAGAACCCCCGAAGATTCCTAAGATCTATATGAGGATTCAGAGGAAGAAGCCCAAGCAAGTGAAGCTGTAGAAAAGCAAAGTCACTTCTTCGGCAGCTCAGAAGAAAATTTTAAAGGAAAGGAAGACAACTTAGAAAAGAAAACCGGTCAAGGAGTCTGCTCCCACCCCCAGTAAGAAGAAGAAATCAGATTTAGATGTAGCTCTTGAATCTGGCAAAAGTATTAAGGTTATTGGTCCTCTTTCTGTTGCTGAATTAATTGATCAAATCACAAAGGATGGTATTTTGAGTAATATACAACATTATTATGTTGATATGAATGATAAAGAACAAAAGGAGATAGCAAAAGCAGTTTTGTTATACTTAGATATATATAAGAAGACTTTAATTGAGATTGAGATGCAAATATCAACAGATATATATAATAAGTTAGATGCTAGGAGATTATCTACTATTGAGGAAGATAAACATATAAAGGTTTAGGAATTGTTAATTGTTTGTGGTGCTATAACTAAAGAAGAGATGTAGTAGTGTCTAGATTTTGCTAATAAAATAATTTTCTGGAGCAGACACCAACATGTAAGTCTTATGGTGGGCAAAGTGAATGAAATAGTCAAGGAAATTCATGAGGCATGGGTAAAGTTCTTTGTTGATAAACTAGGTTTCTTTACATCATTGGATGTACCTCCTAAGTCTGACATTCCAAACATCAAGGTTGATGCTAAGGGTAAAGGTATACTAGGTGAAGATCCACCGGTTTTGAAACAAAAAATAACTGAAGACATTCCCCCAGCAGTACCACTTGTACACGATGTAGAGATCAATAAATCGATAGATGATATTGAGGACCACCTTCCTCTGGTAATGTTGATACAATTGAAATTCTTGAGGTAGAGGCAATAGAATTAACCGCACCAAGTGGCAAAGCCACTGGTGCTGAGGAGAAGGTAAAGGATAAAGTAGAACAGAAGGAAGAGGAGAAAGGGCAGGTTGAATAGACTAAAGTCAGAGCTCTGACACCTTCACCGACTGTTGATCCCTCATTGTTGGCACTTGACTCATCTGGTCAAGAAGATTTTGGTCATTTTGAGAAAAAGAATATTGAATAGCTGAGCAATTTTGAATTAATGTTTGTTTCAGCTCAAAAATTGAAGAAAGAAGGATCAAAGGATAAGCAAGTTACTGAGAAAGCAATTCCAATTTTGCAGTAGCTTGCACTAGAATGCAAGATAGATCAGGTTGCTAGTCCCTTCGATAAGTTGAAAGTTTTGACTGAGCACATTGCAAAAGAATACAAAACTCTTCAACAAATGTTAAACCAACAGTTGGTGTAAATATATAATGGAGCTAGGAAGGTCACATGTGATAATATGATCACATCAGACAAAGCTAACCTGATAGAAGAAATAACAAGGATTGATGAAGCACTTCACCAATGTAGTCGTATATACCGCTCTTGCACTAACTCAGCCAAACTAACAACAAACTTGGATAATAAAATTAAGGAGGATAAGGACAAGTTGGAACAACTTGTAGTCAGTTTTGATGGTATTGAGTCATTGACCAGCATTGTTGATGGTCAAATTTTTCTTTTAGAGTAAAAAATTCAGCCTTGGAGAAGGAAAAGGACAAGTTAATCTGGCAGGCCAGAGAATTAAGAGGTTTAGTCAGTCCCTAGCTTAATACTTTGTTACTTCATAAGAGGGAATGTATGGAACAGATGAATATACCCACATTGGAAACCCTAATAGAAGAAGAACTATACGCTTACATTCTGATAGGGTTTGTATCAATTTTGGGTACTTTAAAATCTAGCTGGGATACTTATTTGGCATTTTGAAGGGTGTTTATCCGGATATTTTCAAGTACATCTAGATCCGGTAATCACAATTTTGATTTGTACAAAATTTCATTCATTTCTTATTCTTTGCCTTGGCCTTTGGCATTGTTGTCAAAGGGGGAGAGGTTGGATGTGAAAAATGTTAAGGGACATAAGAATTAATGTATAGCTCAGGTGGAGCAACCTTCCGAGACTATCTTTTGGAGATCATATTTTGGACAGGAACCGCTACAACACTTCAATGATCCATTTTTCACATGAGTGTTGCCATCAATGCCAAAGGAGGAGATTGTTGGAAATTGACACTCATCCGGGTTCTAGGTGTTGTCATTGATGGCAACACACTTCATGGAAGATCCAAAAATCAAGGTAACCAACATTCAGGGAACCGGCAGGCATATAATCGACAAACTTGGAACCGGTATTCTAAGGCCGACATAGGAGATTGATCCAGCAAACGTGGAAGCGGCAACAGTCATATAGTTTTATGTTTATATTTTGTCTAGGTCGACATGTTTCTTATCTTTTGGAATATGATTGTAAGACGACATAAGGCATTTATGTTTATCCATGTAAATGGGTATATAAGCCAGTCTAGTTAGGTCATTTTGGATATACAGATGTGATAGGTTATGTGATGCTATGCGAGCGAGATCTTGATTGAAAAAATGCAAATGTAAAGATCTGTAGTCGGTCTTGGTTATTTGTCTAGAGGATTAGAGAGCGATCTAAGTTACCGGTATGGAGGTTGTAGTATAAACCGGTACAGACAATGCATAAATCAGAACTCATCCAACATAGCAGATGCATATTCAGAGTTCAGATTGTTTTTGTAATTTCAATACTTCATATCTATAGTCAGGGAGGCTCCTTTTGTGATGAGAAGTGTGCTCTAGGTAGTGTGCCTTTCTGCATGTGCAGACCCCTCTTGTAATACTTATTCATTTGGCTAGTGGATAGATATTGAAGGTCTTCAATGCCACTATGGTTTTTCCTCTTTGAGGTTTTCCACATATAAATATCTGCGTTATGGTGCTGATTCTTGTGGTTGCATTGATATTACTTTTTGTTACTTGCTTTTATGCATACCGGTTAATTACCATCGAAAATAATTCTTAGTGTTCAAAATACAGTATCATTCCTATGTTTTTCCTAAACAAAATCAACAACCCCCATGACATCTATTGATGCCAAATAAATAACAACCCATTAACAACATAGTGCTTAAAAGAAATGACATTTAATTCAATGCATAGTAGTTACAAGAAACTCGACCATCAAATTGGTGGCCACTAGATCCACTAGTGGTGACCTCCAAACAAGAAGCCCGAAGCAATGTAGAGATAAAACATCCATAATACATAAAGAAAATGGTATACTAGTATCCATACACATACATTTCCCAATGTACGGTACTAATATACTCATAAGTTATGAAGCTCACAAAGCTGGCATATATATATATATATATACATGTATATATATATGTATACATGTGTATATATATATATGTATACATGTATATATATATATATACATGTATATACATGTATATATATATGTATACATGTGTGTGTGTGTATGTATATGTATATATGTATATATGTATATGTGTATCTATATATATATAATGATACACACATAGATATATTAGATATATGTGTTTGTGTGTATATATACACATATATCTAACATATATATACATATTTGTATGTATGTATGTATATATGTACATACATACATACACACATATACATATATATACGTATACATATACTTATACTTATACTTATACTTATACTTATACTTATACTTATACTTATACTTATACTTATACTTATACTCGTACTTATACTTATACTCGGTCATTGACTTGTTCCAGCTAGTTTCTGGTTCTTTAAGTTATAACTTATGTCATTTAAGTCATCGTTGTGACTAGCGCCACGCATTAGCCAGTCCATCACTATGGCCATAAGTCTTTATGCTTTGTCATGCATGTTCTTTGAGATTGACGGTTGAGATCTTCATGTAATTGCACGATTAGCCAGAATTACTCACTCTTCGCAACCTCGCCCGTAGATGTGGCACATGGGCCACACTAAGTATGACATTGCATGCATGGACCAATGAAAGTGTGACATGAAGGAGATTGTGTGGCATGGCATGGATGCGGGTCAAACCTATCGGCCTTTTGTTCATAATAAACTCTGTGACTTAGATCTTTGCACGATTGCGTAGTTAGCTAAAGGTGCTCATGGAACTTAACTCCATAGCTCCGAAGGGGCTTCCGAAATGGTGGCGATTAAATAATAATACAAAGGTTTACACATGTCCATTTATTATTCACTACCTAACAAAGATTTTGTTGTTCGAGCCGCAACATTCAAATATAAATTTCAATGGCTAGTTTACGCCATCAAACCTGCATATGTGCCTGCAGTTAATGCACCCAATTTGCCATTGTAGCCTAGATTTCTAATTATATTTTCTCCACTCTAACCCATTATGCACTTTCTATGCTCTAAAATACTTTGTATGATCTTTGTTATTCATTTCCTCTATTACTAAGGTTTTTGCTCTAGGGTTTTTACACAAGTTACATTCAATTTTTGTGCTTTTTAAGAAGCTCTATTTCCATAAATTGTTGGTTTATCCAATGCTATAGAGAGCTTCATTATGTAGAATTTTGTTTTGAAGCCTAAAGTGAGTGTTTATGTCTATTTATTTAAACCCTAATTTTGAAAAATGGTTGAATTTTCTAGCCTAGGCAAGAGGACATTCTCAGAAGAGATAATTGCATAACTTTCAGGGTTGACAAAGACACAAAAGAGGTCTAAGATAGGTGCTAGGCTAGATGAGTTTGTAATGAATCACTCTAGTGGATGCAAGGACCCTTTAATTAAGCCATGGAGATTCAGCTTCTAGAGGAGGGGCTATAACAATAAGGAAAGGGTGCCTGTGTCAAATATATGGAATTACAATTTGGTAAGGTTAGTTATCCCAAATGTTTATGTGAATATTGATTTGGTCACAACAATTGCTCATAATTATAGACTAGATGTAAGGGAAATTGTAGCTAAGGAAAGTGGAAGATTAGTGGCCCTCACGAAGGAGGTGATTGATGAGGTTTTCATGATCAACCCTAACATGGATTGGCCTATCAATTCAGATGAGCTAGAAAAGGAATATAAGATCAATGAGAGGTTTTATAAAGATAAGTTTGCATCTTTCAAGCCTATACACTTAAAGAGGGATAAGAGGCCATTGACCTCAAAAGATGTTGCCCCTTACAATACCAATTTATTTACTCGTTATTTCACAGATACCTATCATGCCTTATGCCAAGTTTTTGGTGTTTATGCCTAGAGCATGATCCCTAATTGGATGCTTGTTTTATGTATGGATATCTAAGATAGGCATATACATAAGCCTTTTGATTGTGCTAGTTTGGTGGTCGAGGGACTTCATAAAGATCTCTATGATTTTAAGAAGAGGCCTTCATTAAATTTCAGGTATTATTCTCTTTTGGTGAACATTTTATTGTATAAAGGGGTTAAGGTTTGGCACTCTAACCTTCAAGTTAATCATGTTTTAAGAGGTGAATCACTCCTAGTCCATGAATGGACTTAAATTTGGGACATGCATTTGAAGGAATCTAATTATCTTACTTTTGAAAACTCATTTTGTTAGAAAGATGTTGAGTATCTTGCAGGGAGAAGTAAGATGGGGTTTGAGTAATGATGTGAAAGAATTTTTGAGGCCGAAGGATCTTGTGCCTACATTAGGAATCACCCATAATTGGGGATCATGGTTCTATTTCAAAGATCATACAAGTATTAGGGTCTTTGGTAGCCCTATTACTCCTAGAATCCTTCGCATTACTGTGCTAGATAAAGTTTTTTTTTAGAAGTTAAATGCATCAATTGGGTGAAGAAGATAAATCCTTGGTTGGGGGAGCACATAAAAAAGGATCATTTCTCCCATCTTGTAGGAATGTATCATTTCACAAATAGGAAGGCTTGTTATATTTTAGATTCTATGTTAAATAAATATGACCTTCCCCAGGCCAAATATAGGTATTATGAATCTGAGTGGTTTATCCAAGGACTTGGGAAGGCAAAGCCTCTACAATATCAATGGGAGGATGAGGAGCACCTCATCAGAAATGTTGTTGATTATATTGAGGTATTGAAAATAAAAGAGAGGTAGTACAAGATATAGTATTAGTAACATAAGACAAAAAGAGCAAATAGCTCATACTCCTCTACATGGGAGATGTTATTGATACCATAAGAAAGAATGAGAGCCATATTTAGTGCATATACAAATTTGGATAGAATTCCTTTACCTCATGAGAGGCCTAGGGTGGTTGTTGAACCCCCAATCCATCAGGTGGAAGAAGAGGATCCTAGTACTCCAAGTCAGTCTATTGGTTCCCCAATTGGCCTTGCTTCCCCTCCATCATCTCCCCCACCAAGTTTTGATGAACCACCATCTATTTCCACCACTATTGAGACACCATTTCCACCACCTCAAGAAATCCTTACACCACCAAAGCTACTTGTTGAGGCTTCCAT